>NC_056624.2:197436734-197726734 GCF_002870075.4 Lactuca sativa
GTAAATCTTATTCATACACTTTTACACTCCCGAGCTTATGAGGAGTATTGGGTGTTGTTGGGAACATTTGATGGGTTTGAGCCATAAGAACTTTCCTATGTGCACATGCAAATCCTAATTGCTTGGATCTAGGTTTCTCTAATTAAACATGCATTGTATCCAAGACTTTCAATACTAGATCTAATGTAAACAATTGATTCTAATCATATGAATTAGGATCTAGAACAATACCTTAGATTACTTGCTTGATACTTCTTCTTCTTGGAGCTTAGAGTCACAATTGTCACTCCTCTAATGGCTTACAAACACCAACTAGCAAGAGAATGATCTTGAGAGAGAGAGAGGAGGGTGAGAAATCGGCTCTAGGGTTCCTTGCCTTGCATGAGTGCCGATTTCCCTCACCCTAGGGATCTATTTATACTATGAGCTACTAGGGTTTCACCTTTAACCCTAATTGAATAACTTAGGCCCTAAGCAATCCAAGATCCTCCTAGATACTAAGCTTGGACGATTTTATGGTCCTCTAACCCTAAAATCCGTCCACCCTTATATCCATAAGGATACATAGCCCAAAACACAACTATCACACATTTGACAGTTTATGCCCCTTTATTTAATTAACCTCTTTAAGTCACCAAATTAATTCTCAATTAATATATGACTTATATTAATCAAATAACATTATTATTCCTTTAATATATTATTCTCATAATATATTAACAATAATATATCTTCTCTCTTAACAAATCATCCTGTCAAGTTGCTATGGTGAAGGCAACCCAAAAGGACCATGCACAACCGGGTCAAGTACTTACCAAATATAGTTACAGCCTTAGACACTAATCCAACAGTCTCCCACTTAGATAAGTCTAGTAACGATATATGCAAACACAATCCGATTAGTAATCGTAGCTCTCAAAGACGCTGTCAAACTCTGATCTTATCAGTATCATGTCCTTTAGATAAGGGATCCTACAGTCCTCTGTTTAGATATTATGCGAACAATATTATGGAACTTATTGTCCATCAATTGGTTTCTCGACTTCAGATTCATTTGACATAGAACTTAATTGAACACATCAATTCAGTCATGACCGGGCCCGACACATAAGTCAAATCAAATCATCGAGGGGCCCTGATATCGCTTTTACCTTCTTAGGATAAAAGTAACAGATAAACTTCAACTTATATGCATTTACTATTTACTAATCAATCATACACAACAATGCTTTTTATGACATCAATCTACTGATGCGGTTTCGCATTATCAATGCACAACCAATTAATAAACAATAAACCATATATATTGGTTTTAAGACCATATGATATTATCGTCTTGCGATCACTTGTGTCTCATTCCAAAAAGTAATTCCAGCAAGCACGAGTTTATTCCAATGCTCAAAACGTGTTCATAAGCACTCATGAACGTTGCAGCAAACCTTTGCTATGTCTAATACCTTTTAGACAATCTACATACCAATTCATGACGATCTTCATTCATATCTACTTCCAACATATGAACGATTGTGGACCATTCGAATAATTCGATTATTCTTAAATAACTCAATTATTCAGGAAGTCAAAACATGCAAAAATGAAATAATAGTTAAACAATTAACATAAGACAGTAGCTTTACTTATAAATAATACTCATTTACTTAATCATCAAATGTCAATTACATTTATCTATTACATGTTTCCAAAACTATCTAATTTAAACTAATATCGTCTTTTAGCCCAATGCTCTTAGCGTGTTGCAAACGCTTAACCCTGCTCAGTCCCTTCGTAAGCGGATCTGCTGGGTTATCCTCTGACGATACCCTCTTTACTACGAGGTGACCTTCTTCTACTCGATGTCTAATAAAGTGATATTTTCTGTCGATAGGCCGAAATCTACCATGATCCCTCGGTTCCTTGGTCAAGGCAACCGCTCCTTCATTATCACAGAAAATTTCCATAGCCTCCTTTATGGTAGGCACAACTCCAAGATCACCAATGAAGTTCTTCAACCACATCGCCTCCTTTGACTCTTCGCTCGCCACAATGTACTCTAATTCGCACGTTGAATCAGCTACGGTTCTTGTTTGGAACTTTTCCAAGTCACTGCTCCTCCATTAAAGGTAAAGACCCAGCCCGACTGCGAATGGTAATTGTCCCTGTCGGTCTGGAAGCTTGCGTCACTACACCCTCGCACCTTTAAGTCATCACTCCCTCCGAGGACTAAGAACCATTCCTTGGTCCTCCGAATGTACTTAAATATATTCTTGACCGCAATCCAATGAGCCCTGCCAGGGTTCTCTTGATATCTACTGACCATGCTCAAAGCAAAGGCCACATCAGGGCGAGTGCAAGTCATAGCGTACATGATTGAGCCAACTGCGGAAGCGTAGGGTACTCGGCTAATCTCAGCTATCTCGGCTTTTGTACTCGGACTTTGAGTCTTACTCAATTTTGCATTACTCTGTATTGGTAGTTCTCCCTTGTTCGAGTTTTGCATACAAAAACGTTTTAGTACAGATGTGATAACCACATCCTGTATGGACTTAAGCAAGCGTCTCAAAAATGGAATCTTTGCTTTGATGAGAAAGTCAAAGAGTTTGGATTTGTACGAAGTGAAGATGAATCATGTGTATATGTCAAGGCTAGTGGGAGTATAGTTAGCTTCCTCGTTTTGAATGTCGATGACATATTGCTCATAGGAAACGACATCCCGACTCTGCAGGAGGTTAAGTCCTGGCTCGGGAAGTGCTTCGCTATGAAGGACCTCAGAGAGGCTTCCTATATTTTGGGAATAAGGATAGTGAGAGAACGAAGTAAGATACTAATAGGACTTAGTCAGAATACTTACTTGGATAAGGTACTAAAACGTTTTAGTATGGAAAACTCGAAGAAAGGAGAACTACCGATACAGAGTAATGTCAAATTGAGTAAGGGGTTGTTTGTTTTTTTTGTGAAGAGTTGCACAACCACTTTTGTCTGCGTCGCGCAGACAACGCGCAGACATATGCCCTCGCAGAGTGTTTGTTTTATGGAAGTGCGCAGACCAAAAATCGTCTGCGCGAGGTCTTCCTGGCGCAGACATGGGCCACTGTCTTCAAAGGTCTTTAGACCTCATTTTAACCTAAAAAAAAAAAAAAGACCACCTGTTTTTGTTTTCTTTCTCTTTTTGCTGAAAATACATTTTTAATGTTTATGACATGGAATTAAGTTTGAAAAATTAATTTATTTCAACAGCTGCAGACGTTAAAAAGAGACAGTCTTCTTATTGCAGACTGCAGACATTTGGTCCACCTCTTCTGCCGCAGAGGCTTGCAGATGTGGTCCGCAGACTGCAGACATTTTGGCTTCAAAAAAACAAACAACACCTAAGACTCAAAGTCCGAGTACAGAAGCCGAGATAGTTGAGATGAGCCGAGTACCCTACGTTTCCGCAGTTGGCTCAATCATGTATGTTATGACTTGTACTCGCCCAGATGTGGCCTTTGCCTTGAGCATGGTCAGTAGATATCAAGGGAACCTTGGCAGAGCTCATTGGATTGCGGTCAAGAATATACTTAAGTACCTTCGGAGGACCAAGGAATGGTTTTTAGTCCTTGGAGGGAGTGATGACTTAAAGGTGCGAGGGTATAGTGACGCCAGCTTCCAGACCGACAGGGACAACTACCGTTCGCAGTCGGGTTGGGTCTTTACCCTTAATGGAGGAGCAGTGACTTGGAAAAGTTGCAAGCAAGAGACCGTAGTTGATTCAACGTGCGAATCATACTATATTGCAGCGAGCAAAGCGTCAAAGGAGGCGATGTGGTTGAAGAACTTCATTGGTGACCTTGGAGTTGTGCTTGCCATAAAGGAGCCTATGGAAATTTTCTGTGATAATGAAGGAGCGGTTGCCTTGACCAAGGAACCGAGGGATCATGGTAGATCTCGACATATCGACAGAAAATATCACTTTATTAGACATCGAGTAGAAGAAGGACACCTTGTAGTAAAGAGGGTATCGTCAGAGGATAACCCAGCAGATCCGCTTACGAAGGGACTGAGTAGGGTTAAGCATTTGCAGCATGCTAGGAGCATTGGGCTGAAAGACGATATATTTTTAGATTAGATAGTTTGGAAACATGTAATAGATAAATGTAATTGACATTTGATGATTAAATAAAGGAGTATTATTTATAGGTAAAGCTACTGTCTTATGTTAATTGTTTAACTATTGTTTCACTTTGCATGTTTTGACTTCCTGAATAATTGAGTTATTAAGAATAATCGAATTATTCGAATGGTCCACAATCTTTCATATGTTGGAAGTAGGTGTGAATGAAGATTGTCATGAACTGGTGTGTAGATTGTCTAAAAGGTATTAGACATAGCAAAGGTTTGCTGCAACGTTCATGAGTGCTTATGAACAAGTTTTGAGCATTGGAATAAACCCGCGCTTGCTGGAATCACTTTATGGAACGTAACGCAAGTGATCGCAAGACGATAATATCATATGGTCTTAAAACCAAGATATATGGTTTATTTTTTATTAATTGGTTGTGCATTGACAATGCGAAACCGCATCAGTAAATTGATGTCATAAAACGCACTGTTGTGTATAATTGATTAGTAAATAGTAAATGCATATAAGTCGAAGTTTTATCTGTTACTTTTATTCTAAGATGGTAAAAGCGATATCAGGGCCCCTCGATGATTTGATTTGACTTATGTGTCGGGCCCGGTCAGGACTGAATTGATGTGTTCAATTAAGTTCTATGTCAAATGAATCTGAGATTGAGAAACCAATTGATGGACAATAAGTTCCATGAGATTGTTCACACAATATCTAAACAGAGGACTGTACGATCCCTTATCTAAAGGACAGGATATTGATAAGATATGAGTTTGACAACGTCTTTGAGAGCTACGATTGCTAATCAGATTGTGTTTACATATATAGTTACTAGACTTATCCAAGTGGGAGACTGTTGGATTAGTGTCTAAGGCTGTAACTATATTTGGTAAGTACTTGACCCGGTTGTGCATGGTCCTTTTGGGTTGCCTTCACCATAGCAACTTGACAGGATGATTTGTAAAGAGAGAAAATATATTATTATTAATATATTATGAGAGTAATATATTAAAGGAATAATAATATTATTTGATTGATATAAGTCATATATTAATTAAGAATTAATTTGGTGACTTAAAGAGGTTAATTGAATAAAGGGGCATAAACTGTCAAATGTGTGATAGTTGTGTTTTGGGCTATGTATCCTTATGGATATTAGGGTGGACGGATTTTAGGATTAGGATACCTTAAAATCGTCCAAGCCTCATATCTAGGAGGATCTTTGGATTGCTTAGGGCCTAAGTTATTCAATTAGGGTTAAGGGTGTAACCCTAGTACCTCATGGTATAAATAGACCCCTTGGGTGAGGGAAATCAGCCATACACTTGCAAGGAAGAACCCTAGATCCGATTTCTCACATCCTCTCTCTCTCTCTCTCTCTCAAGATCATCCTCTTGCTAGTTGGTGTTTGTAAGCCATTAGAGGAGTGACAATTGTGACTCTAAGCTCCAAGAACAAGAAGTTTCAAGCAAGCAACTCAAGGTATTCTTTTAGATCTGATTTAATATGATATGATTCAATTGTTACCCTAGATCTAGAATTGTAAGCCTTGGATACATTGCATGTTCAATTAGAGAAACCTAGATCCAAGCATTAGGGTTTGCATGTGCACATAGGAAAGTTCTTATGGCTCAAACCCATCAATTAAAACATTTTATCTCATTCAAAAACCATTAAGTTCATACATATTGTTTTCAAAATAGTTTAAACATTAGATTATCCCCCAGAACCATATCACATAAATCATAAAACATGAGGAGCGGTCCGATCACGCCTTCGCCTTGCCACGATCTCCAGAAGTACCTGAAACAATACACTGAACTGTAAGCCCGAAAGCTTAGTGAGTTACCCCCAAAATACCAACCACACATAAACATACTCATAACATATCACAAATAGAACAACCATGCACATCGGGTCCACCGTGTGACAGGTTTGCCCGCACCGGGCCTTCAGTCCACCTGTTCCACCCTCCGTGTCTAGTCATGTACATCAAGTCTATAGTGTGATTGGTCGGCCCGCACCGGGCCTTCAATCCACCTGGTCCACTCTCTGAGTCTACAGTATGACTGGTCTGCCCACACCGGCCTTCAGTTGGCCCGGTCCACTTTCTGAACCTCAGCACATCTGGTACGTCCTCTTGGGGCCTTCAGCCTATCCGGACCACTCGCTGGGCCTTCGGAATATCCGGTCCACCCTGGGTATATTGACCTATAGCACAAATCATGACTCGCCTCAACCCAACCCCTGTCAAACAACCATGTGCACAAACAACAATTAATCACATAACAAATCCTTAACCAGACAAACAGTCTAACAGATCACATAGCATATCATCATCCTAACTAGGATTCCGACCTAACCGGTCACTAGCATAACATTACCCTATATACCGGGTACCGACCTTAACCAGGTCACTAACATAGCATTACCCTAAATACTGGGTACCGACCTTATCCAGCTCATTAACATAGCATTACCCTAAATATCGGGTACCGACCTTAACCTGGCCACTAACATAGCATTACCCTAAATACCGGGTACCGACCTTAACCAAGTCACTAACATAATACCATCCTAATTACCAGGATGTAGATCTAGCAAAGCAATAACATAACAAACAATACCCGGATTTCCATCCGATAAAGGGCCGGCCTTGGTGCCGTAGACCCTGTCGATATAGTGAGGATAACTCACCAGCAATTGTCGACTGACGAGATGAGACCAAGCTGCTCCGCCCACCGAAACGAACTCCACCATAGAACACTACCAAAGAACCAATTCCATAAATACAAGAATTACCAAAATATCCTTGGAAATCAAACTGGTCAACTCTTGGTCAAAGTCAAAGTCCTCAGTCGAAGTCAACCTTCCTGGTTGATTCTACACGCCGAGTCAACCCGTCGACTTGCCGAGTTCCCATTCCCAGAAAACTCTCATAACACAACTTAACTCGCCGAGTCACCCCAAGACTCGCCGGGTCCAACGATCTCTGAGTCCCATCCTGTCCGACTCATTATGTCGCTGACCGACTCACTTAATCCAAGGATTTAACCAAAAGAGGTTGGGGTCTGCGACCAAACTCGCCAAGTCCAAGAACAGACTCACCAAGTCCAAGGCAATCTTCAACAGACTCGCCGAGTTGTTCTTCCAACTCGCCGAGCCATGCACATGTTCATACAACTCGTCGAGTACATCCATGTGACTCGCCGAGTCTCTTCAGTTCTCAATCCATTCAAAGGCTTTTCAAGCCGTGCAGGGGCTCCAATCCATAGATCCACCCTTCTACAATCTAACCCTCCCATAAAGTTGCAAACTTTATGTGAAAGCATGGAGATATAGGCCCAAAACACACTAGGGCTTGGGTTTTAGACAAAGGGGCTTCAACAACAACTCAATGACTGAAACTTTATGACATTATGGACCATCACAAGCCTAGATCTGAAGTAGCAACCTCAGATCTTGTGACATCTCTATTTTCTCGGCCAGAAAAGACTGATTTTTTTCATGCTTTATAAAAATCAGAGTACCTATTTTAATAAAAGTATTGCAGAATTTATTCCCAGAAAAACACGATAAATACGTTATCAAAGCATTTCCAAAGAAACGTATTTTATTCATTTTAAAACATTTGGGATGTCATCGTCAATACAGAAACATAAGCATAAACATAACTTACATTCATTTACACTAGTGATCTATAACTCCTTAATCTCTCAGTGTAATGTCACTTCATATCGACACCTGTGATATAAATAAACTGAGTGGGTCAGGTTGGGAAACCTGGTGGGTACATAGGGTTTTCAACCCACAATAATATAATTATTATGTTTAAACAATCAAACAATCAACCCAATTACCCATCCTCATTATCTTCTTTAGTCTTAAGGATCTACCCAAAGAATCAGCTATTCCTCGTTCATTCATTCCTAAGGAATCGGAACGAAGTCCATCGTTGCCACGGTTTACACAACAGGCACTAAGTCTGCATAGTCGCCAGGGTTTAGGCATCAAGTCTGCATGATCGCCTAGGTTTACACAACGGGCACTAAGTCTACATAGTCGTCAGGGTTTAGGGTACACCGAGTGAACACATCGTTCAGAACACCTACAGGTTGCGAGCCAGCTAGTGTTCCACTGGACTGTCTAGAATAGTCTATGGTTGTCATCCATACTCTGCTGAATGACGGGGCCATCGTTTGGGAAAAGGCTTCTCACATCGTCCACCTCTCACCCTCACCTCGTGGTCTATAACACATCTCAACTCATCATCCAACTCATATTCCATCTATGAAATCTACCCATGTTTTACCCCAACATTATCGTAGATATAAAGTACATATACAGTTTAAATCATTTAAAACATGTATAAAATCGTTCATCCGTCATAGACAGCAAGTATTCAGATAATATGAACACATAGCACGTAATTTATATAAAATACTTCATATCTATGTGTAAGATGAAAGTAACTATGCACTCACCTGAGAAGGTGGTGACTCGGTACTCGGACATCGCTTCGTTTACTTTAAAATAATTTCCTTCGACGAAACCTAGTATTATTACTACTAGATTTTAGTCTAATATTTACCGTGACTAATTATTAGTCTTATTATCATTATTATTATATAAGCGTTTAAACAATACTTTCCAACCACTATGTACGGACAGGGGCCAGACAAAAAACACCGGAGGGAAGGACCATTTTGGCGTATAGCACTTCTGAAATCCAACAACCTTATGCGGCCCTTTAAACCAGATTCTCCGTACCGCGAGTAGTTAAAAAGATATTATAACGACACTTATATAAGTCATAATAATAGTTCAAATATTTATTATAAGTTCATAATAACAATATTAATTTTAAATATAAGCTATATTAAAATAGGGTAAGCATAACTTACTTACAAGGGGATTTTAGCTACGAGTCGGGCTCTGTAGGGGCAGAACTTCGTCGCTGAATCTTTCTAAGAAAGATTCGTGCAGCGCTTCAGCGCTCACCTTACTATACTAAAAACTACAGAAAGAGAAGTCGAATCACGAGGGACCGAAATGCTCGGGGGATAAGGAGAGAAAGACTCTTGAATCAAGAGAATGGTGCAAGAAATATGAGAGCCCAAGGCTCTTATTTATACTAATTGAATTTTCAAAAACTACCTTCCATAATTAATTAATGACCTTTTAGTTATATAAACAACTAAACACCCCTCTATAATACTATTTTAAATGGATTTAATGATATTTGTACTAAACTAATGTCGAAAGAACTCAACATTAGTCTTATAATGACCACATCGTCGATACCTTTCTAATGATATATACATATGTATATATATATATATATGTGTGTGTGTGTGTGTGTACGTATATATAATTTATACTTTATTTTAATACGTAAATATGCTATTATAATTTTTAACTCGTTCATACGAACTCCGTTTTTGACGTTATTTATATCCACGTGTAGATGGAGGCGTACTCTACAACTTTCGTTTAGACTCCATCGGCTAATTTTGACTTTATTTTTAAAGTTTAGGTTGTGTCGGCTAAAAACCGCTCGATCTAATACTCAAACTTCGGGCTGTACACCGCTAAGCCGAAATTTCGAAAAATCATAACTTCTTCATACGAAGTCAGATTTGGGCGTTCTTTTTATGGACGTTCTCAGGTTAAAATATTTTACGACTTTCAATTAGATTACTAAGGCTAAAAGTCTCTATATCATAAATTCACTATTTACGTCTTCCCGGTGCCGTGCCGGTTCCGTCGTGAAACTTCGACGGGTCATAACTTCATCGTTATAACTCGGATTTCGGCGCTCTTTATATGTACGGAACCCTTGAGACATATTCTACAACTTGGTTAAGATTATTTATTCTAAATAATATTTTTTCAAAAAGTCGTTTTCGACCCCTATTATCTCTAAATTGACTAGCCCGGATCTACGGGCGTTACAGATCTAAGCCTTTAACTCGAAATAGCTCTTAATCATCCAAAAAATGACGCAAATTTCACATGATAATAGATCTAAATGCGAAAGAGCCCAAGAAACAGATTATTACCTCCGATATAAGTTCCAACTGAAGTAGATCCCGGATCTACACCCCTCCTTCGCAGCAAACCTCTTGATCTTCAAGCCCCTTTCCACCAAAACCACTTATCAAGGCTCCAAATTGCTTCCAAGGGCTCTCACTCACGATTAAGGTCTCTGGAACTCAAAAGGGTAGCAAAGAGGCTGAGGGTGGGTTATAATGTGCTTTATATAAGGCATAACCCCTGGGATTAGGGTTTTCTCTCTTCAGCACTACCTTGTCGAGTCCAAGCCGCCGACTCGGCGAGTTGGCCACTTTAACCGCGACAGAATCCCGCTCCGACTCAGAGAGTAAGCGGACCTACTCGTCGAGTCCCTTTCCTGAATTTACACTTTTGGCCCTTCATTGAACATTAGAAATTTGGGGTGTTACTTAGACCCTTTGGCAATTTTGGAGAGCCCACTTATTAATTTAGTGCTCATCATTTTAGGCAGTCAGGGTGGTCGGTGATATAGCGGCAGGAGACCCAGTTCAGTTATGTAACGACGTAAATTTCAAAACAAATTTTCACTTTTTAATAATGTAATTTCATTCATAAAAATTCTCAATTCTCAATGTATCACATAACAATTCCATAAAATCACATCCCAAGATCAAATGTATGAAACTCTGATACTGTGTACTGGTCATGCCGCCGCCTTCCCGCGATCCTCACTGGTACCTGAAACACATCACACAAACACTGTAAGCACAAAGGCTTAGTGAGTTCCCCAAAATACCACATACAACACATACGCCACTCGAGGCTACAGTACGACCCTCCGGTCGATGTATCTCAACGGGACCCTCTAGTCCCGTAGCTCGTTGGACCCTCTGGTCCGGTCATAGCTCGTCGGACCCTTCGATCCAGTCTGTATCGTTGGACCCTTCAGTCCGGTCTATATCGTTGGACCCTCCGGTCTGGTCTATACAACATACCGCATACATACAACCAAAATGCACATAATCTCAAACATACACATAGCATACAAGACCCTTCGGTCTACACATAATACCACTCTAGGTAATGTATAGTGAGAATACTCACCTTGGGTATCTCAGATAATCTCGCACACGAATACACTGGTCTAGCCCCCACCTAAACACATAACGTAGCATCTGGTTCTTGGTATGTATTCTGTTATTAAATCTTCAATTATTTTGCATTTTTGGCATTGGACTCGGCGAGTCGAAGGACTGACTCACCGAGTAGAAGCGAGATGAGACGTGGAGTTTAAGTTACGGACTCGGCGAGTTGGGTCCCGGAATCAGCGAGTAGCCGCTGTCTGGACAAAAACCTTAATCCAGGGGTTTGCACCCTATTTAAACGACCTTATGCAGCCTCCATTCCCCCCTTTATGCTCCCAAACACTTCTCATAGCAAACCCTAGCCGTTCTTGAGAAAATCTAAGGCTTTTGAGTGATTCTTGTGAGTTTTGACCTCAAGGAAGAAGGAAGAGCATAGAAGGATCAAGAGGAGACTGAAGGATTCAAGTTTGGTTCATCATTTGCAGTCTACAGAAGGTATAAAGTCTTAACCTTTCTCATTCATTTGTTAGATCCCTCTTTGAGGTGATTTAGGGCTTTTATAAGCCATTTTTGGTGGCCAACCATGTTTGCAAATATGGTTGGGGGTTTGAGCTTCTGGATCATGTCATTATTGGAGTCACAAGACAGATTTGGGTTGCTTTTGCACCCAAGGAAGGCCCCATGCACCAAAAGAACCATTTTAGAGCCTTTTAAGCTCAAAAGTCCCATGCATGCATGTAAAGTTTGTAACTTTACGTGCTAGATCGAGTTTAGGGGCTTGGATCTATCTTTTGGACAAGTGTTGTACATCAGAAATCGAAGTTTTAAGGAGGGGATGTGACCGACTCGGCGAGTCCATTCCTAGACTCGGCGAGTCCAAGGGTTTTGTCCCATATAGGGATGCAAACGGGGGCGGATATTTGCGGAGATGGCAAAACCCGCCCCCGTACCCGAATTTCAATCCCCATAACCATCCCCGTCCCCGCCCGACATAAAACCCGACGGGTTTGTGGTCAGAAATCCCCACCGGGTATGAGAAACCTGACGGATACCCATTTACTAAGCAAATCCAAAAGGTTAGACTATTTTTTCCAAGCCACTTTATTTTAAATTATTTTGCTTTATAATTTTTAGCTACGCAAACAATTTATCAAAATACTACGAAATATTAATTCACAAGTAAATTGAAGCGTGAATGGTAGTATAAATATGTGAATGAATGGTAGTACAGATATGTGGTATGGTTCCATGATACTTATAAAGGCTTCTTACGTGGTCTTTTTTTTTGTACAAGGACCAATGTGGGATGAGTTTTTATGATTTGTTATTATTTCTTACAGTTTGTTTATATTCATAGTAATCCCACATCGTCATACGCTTAAAACTAAAAGGTGGACAATTACATTATAAGAGAAGCATTGCAGCGCCACTTACGCAAGTTAAACTCAATGCACTAATTAAACCTATATATAATGTTGTTTGTTAATCACGTTATAGTATAGTTTTGTTAATCGTATCTTTTGTTAAGAAAACGAGTGGTGTTTATATATATATATATATATATATATATATATATATATATATATATATATATATATATATATATAGATATGTATATATATATATAGATATGTATATATTCGGGTATTAAATCGGTGGATAGTATCATACCCGTCCCCGCCCCATATCCGCTTCGGGTATGAAAACTAATCCCCGTATCCGCCCCATTACCCATCAAGGCGGGGAATCCCCGCCGCGTTAGGGTCGGGTAACCGCGGGTATCCGAATCCGTGGGTCAAAGTTGCATCCCTAGTCCCATATCAGTGAGGGTCAAAAGGACCAGATGAATGTGGAAAGGTTTTAGGGAGTCCCGGGGAATGACCCAACGTTCTGGACTAAGCAACTTGTTCTGGAATTGCATGGTACTCGACGAGTGCATGAACGGAATCAGCGAGTCCAAGGAAATCTTCATAGAACTCGACGAGTTGTTCATCAACTCGGCGAGTCGAGGACATAACGTGTTCATCGGATGAAGATTAACTCGACGAGTTGTTCATACAACTCGGCGAGTTGGATGAAGGACCATTGAGTATCAGTTAGGAAGTGAACTCGTCGAGTCAATGCCTAACTCGACGAGTAGAGACGGGAGTAAAGACAATCGAATGGATATGGACTCGACGAGCTGGCAAGCCAACTCGGCGAGTCGGGTCAACCGGAAGTTGACTTTGACTTTCACTTGTCTTTGACTTGGAGGTCGGGTCATTTTACCCTGGGAATAGTATCAATGTCTGATTAAGTGTTTTATGGAAATATAGTCGGGGGACCGCCGGAGCAGTTGTCAGACATTTGTGGATCAGCTTTTCAGCAGCCAGCCTTTGAGGTGAGTTACCTTCCAGTAGCGGTGGGTCCACGGCCATAATTTCGGCCCACCAGTAGGAGTTGTATGTTAGATGATTGTCTTTGTGATATTCATCTAGGTTTGCTACCACTTGATATGTTTATGTGCTAGCATGTTATTATGTTATGTGATAGTCGTAGTAGTAGGGGTGAAATAGTCCCCAGTACCCGGTCGAAAGGACCGAAGGGGAGGCCGACACCCAGATATGCGAGGCAGTGTCCGGTTGAAAGGACCGAAGGGGAGGCCGGCGCCCATATATGCCAGGCAGTGTCCGGTCGAAAGGACCGAAGGGGAGGCTGGCACCCAGATATGCTAGGCAATGTCCGGTCGAAAGGACCGAAGGGGAGACCGGCACCCAGATATCTAGTCAGTGTCCGGTCGAAAGGACCGAAGGGGAGGCTAGCACCTAAATATGTTAGGCAGTGTCCGGTCGAAAGGACCGAAGGGGTAGGTCGGGCACCCATATATGCCTGACAGTATTTGTATGTTATGTGATTGTATGGTGTGTGGTATGATGGGGGAACTCACAAAGCTTCGTGCTTATAGTTTACAGTTTTGTTTTTAGGTACCTCTTCTTCGAAGGGGAAGGAGCTGGCACGGTAGCGGCACATCATACACGCACATTGTTTTCCGCACCATGAGTTATTCTGGGATTTGTACTCTGACATTATGGTTGTTTTTATGTTTTGGTTGTGGGACACGAAATATGTTTATGAAATGATAGGATCAAACGATGTTTATTCACAAATGTTTTCCAAAGTATTGATTTAAAAATGAAATTTTTGGACGTGAAAATTGGGTCGTTACAAGTTGGTATCAGAGCCCTGGTTTGAGGGATTCGGACACACCTCCGGGGGTGTCTGAACTCAAATCAAGGGATTA
This sequence comes from Lactuca sativa, assembly GCF_002870075.4. Taxonomy (NCBI): domain Eukaryota; kingdom Viridiplantae; phylum Streptophyta; class Magnoliopsida; order Asterales; family Asteraceae; genus Lactuca; species Lactuca sativa. The sequence goes on from NC_056624.2 coordinate 197,451,220, forward strand.
AAGGATTTCGAAAAAGAAAAAGTTTTCTAATTGATTAAGTAAAGGGTTTTGAGAAAGAACGAAGTGTGTGATGTGCGTGACCAGCCGAGCTTAAGTAATTATTCCCCAAAGTACCCATACAATGTTATATTATGTTCATCAGATTCAGTAGAACAACATGCTAGAATAGGACTAAGGATCTAGGAATGATGCCTTATGTGCCTACTTTATGTGCTTCAGCTTATGAGAATTGCATGCTAGTATTGAGTAGGCAGTAGTAGGATAGACTAATTAGGTTATGTCTGGTAGTATGAGCTTAACATTATATGCTAGTTCAGCTTCTCATTTTGAGGACAGATTTGCTTGAGTAGTTTTCCTCCGTCCGAATGCTGCTTGCTTTGTGCTACGTGGGACTCTGCGTGGTGGAAGTTAGTAATTAGGTGAATACATCACATTACATGTGATCAGGGTTGAATAATCTCAGAGTACTGGATTTGGCCCTATTGCGTAGCTCTTGTTTGAGTCTAACAGTTGTAGGGACGAGTATGTTACTCGAAGGATTATCTGAGCCTCATCACATGTGATGGTATTCAGGTAATGGCTAACTAGCATTACAAGGAGGCCTTCAGCGGCTGAGGATCGGTTTGGGTGGGTCAGAGATTTCCCAAGGGCAAGCCTAGAATGGGAATAACAGAGGATCAGTAGTGGAGAAAGGGATCTGGTGGAGTCAAAGTTGTCCTTGAGGAAGGTACGGATAGATGTGGAAGGTAGTATGGGCCCATACTACTGAAAGTAGAGGATCCGTACCCAAATTAAGGAAGGCTGAGGCAAGACCAGGGAACTTGTAATAAATGTGATCCCTTAGAGGTATCAGTATCACTAATGGTTGCCCGTGTGTATTGCAGAATGGTGGTACTACGTTAGAGGCCAGCAGGTGGCAGTTTTGGAGAGGCATCGGGTTCGGGATCAGGATCCGAGCCAGTAGATGAGAGGCTATGCGAGTTCATCGCGTCAGAGATCACCAGAGGCATCCTTGAGTCGACCCCCATCATTTTCGGGTCGATCAAGGAAGGGATAGTTGAGCTGATGGAGGACCGCCTCAGGGAGTTCAGGAGTGACATGTCATCTGGCCAGTCAGGATCTCGCACATTGTCATTTAAGGACTTCAAGGGTAGTGGTGCGTCGGACTTCCATGGGGCGAAGGACCCCATTGCTGCTAGACGATGGATTGCGGACATTGAGTTCACACAGCTGACCAGTTTCTGCCCCGAGGGGTCGAGGGTGAGATACGCAGCAGGGTGTTTGAGAGACAGAGCTAGAGACTGGTGGGATTCTGTTGGTGACTCATTGGGAGCCTCGGTTGTTGAGGCTATGACATGGTCGGGTTTTGTGACCCGGTTCCGAGCAGAGTTTGCGCCAGCGGTAGAGCTTCAGCAGCTGGCCAGGGAGTTTTTGGACATGAGACAGACTACGGAGACTGTGGCGGAGATCACCGCCAAGTTCCAGGAGAGGGCATTACTGGTGCCCTAGTATGCGGGAGATGAGGATATGAGGAGGACCCGCTATCATGACATGCTATGAGCTGACATTCGGGAGCATGTTAGTTTTTCAGCTTGCCCTACCCTAGATTCCATGATTGCCAGGGCTAGGGAGAGGGAGATTGATCTGGAGCATATCCGAAAAAGGAAGGCAGAGGAGGGACAGATTATAGGGGCTTCGGGAAAAAGCCCAAGGGAGCAGATGCTGGGCCGAAAGGCCAACAGAGCCAAGGCCGCTGTAGGAAATGCGGCAAGGCACATGAAGGAGCGTGTAGGTTGGGGATCGTCGGGCTGCTACAAGTGCAGCAAGACGGGGCATATTAGCAGGGATTGTACCGCCCCTACACCTGTCTTTTTGACGTTTGAGTTGTTGTGTTTCCACTGCAACCAGAGGGGCCATAAGAAGGCCAATTGCCCCCAGTTGACAGCACCATCAACGCCAGTGAAGGCGCCAGCTCCAGCGACCCTGAGAATCACAGATGGCCGGTAGGCCAAGTCGGAGGCTCCAGTGGTAAGGAGTCGGGCCTTTTAGCTGACTACAGAGGAGGCACGCGCCACACCTGATGTGGTGACGGGTATGATTTCTTATTTATGCTTTATGTTATGTTGCTGTAATTTTGATATGTTATATGTATGTGCTTTGTTTAGGATCGTTCCATGTGAACGGTATCCCAGTTAAGGTGTTGTTTGTGTAACGACCCAAAAATCACGACTAAAAATTTCTTTTAAAACATTACTAAAACTGGATTTATAAAACGTATCATAAGTCAAACATAACTTTCGAGTATTAAATTCAAAACATAATATTATTATCAGAGTCAAACATTCCCAGGCTAACTGACTATGGTGTGTGCTCTGCAATCTTCCCGAGCTCCTCTTTTGAAAACCGAGTACCTGAAACCAAAACTGAAAACCGTAAGCACGAAGCTTAGTGAGCTCCCCCAATCTACCACATAACACACAAAACATATAAACACATATTGGGCCTTGCCCACTGCATCGGACCGAAGTCCGGACTAACGGGGCCTTGCCCCCTACATCGAACCGAAGTCCGAAGCTGGCATCGGACCGAAGTCCGAAGCTAACTGACTGGGGCCTTGCCCCCTCCATCGGACCGAAGTCCGAAGCTGACTATCCGGGACCTTGTCCCCTCCATCGGACCGAAGTCCGAAGCTGACATTGGACCGAAGTCCGAAGCTAACTGACTGGGGCCTTGCCCCCTCCATCGGACCGAAGTCCGAAGCTGACATCGGACCGAAGTCCGAAGCTAACTGACTACAGCATATCATAGCATATCAACTGGCATAAACTCACATATACTGCATACTACATCGGGCCGTAGCCCGGAACACATCACATAATTCCTGTTTGAGCCACGAAGGCATCAAACATACTAACTGCTATATCAGATCAACATCCGAAACTACTGCTAGCTAAACGGGCCGGCATTGTGGCCTTAGACCCGTTCCTACTGAAAGGAAACTCACCTGAACTGCTGAGCCCTGCTGATAAACCTCTGGCTGCTACTCGACAATCCCCTGAACCGCTGTTCCTCTAGCTCTCCGAGCTATCAATATACATATAACACTTAGTCTGACAGTCAACTAAGTCAACTCTGGTCAAAGTCAACCTTCCAGGTCAACCCTACTCGCCGAGTCACCCCACTGACTCGCCGAGTTCATAAATCCAAAGTCCTTCCACTCGCGACTCTACTCGCCGAGTCAGCCCCTGACTCGCCGAGTTTACCGATTCCCGAATCCTGACCTGACCAACTCACTGAGTCCTGGCTCGACTCGCTGACTCGAGTCTTAACTCGAAGGGTTTGGGACCACTCGACCTGACTCGCCGAGTCTAAGAACAGACTCGCCGAGCACACGACAAACTTCATCCAACTCGACGAGTTGTTCATCCAACTCGCCGAGTTCATGCCCATCTTCATCCGACTCGACGAGCTGTTCATCCCACTCGTCGAGTTCCTCCTCATCTTCAAGCTACTCGCCGAGTCCACTCGAAGGACTCGTCGAGTCCACTAAGATCCACTTACATGCAGAGGACTTCCGAGTCATGCATGAGCTCCAAACTATAGATCTACCCTCCCCAAGCCTATTTCCCACGTAAAGTTGCAAACTTTACGTGTAGAGAATGAGATCTAGGCAAACTACACCCATAGCTAGGGTTTTGGACCAAGAGACTCCAATTTCCACTCAATGGCTGATACTTTATGGGATTACATACCAAAATAAACATGGATCTGAGGTAACAACCTCAGATCTGGACCTCAAGCTCAAGATTGGTCTTAAACATGGCTTAAAAGCCCCAAAACTCATAACCAAAGAAGATCTAAAGGAAGGAAACGAATTGATACCTTCCAATGCTCTGAAATGTTCCCCAAACTTCAGATCCAAGGCCACTCCTTGATGCCTCCAAGATTCCCACTCCTTCTTCTTCCTTAAAACCACTCAAAATGGCTAAAAGCTTGAATGAACACAATGGGGGCTTAAAGTGCGGCGTTCTGGGTGCAAAAGGCTGTAAAGGAGCCCTAGGAAGAAGATTAAGATGCTTAAATAGGCTCCAAGCCCCAGATTTAGGGTTTTCCTCGCACAGACCAGACTCGCCGAGTCCACTTGGCCGACTCGTCGAGTTGGTCTCTTTCTTATCGACCCGGATCCCGCTCCGACTCGCCGAGTCCTTCCTTTGACTCGTCGAGTCCCTCTTAAATATAGGGTTTCCTTTACTTTCTTTTTTTTTGGCTTTCCAAACTTTGGGGTGTTACAACTCTCCCCCACTTAAACTAAACTTCGTCCTCGAAGTTTGCTATGATCAACTGCCTGCGAACTGTCTCCAACTCTCTGTCTGGAAAATCTAACACCCCTTCGTCCGACACTCCAGCCACTCACCATGCCGATCATTACCGATGGAACATACTGGATCCTTCTCTTTCCCATAATCTCCTCAACGTTACTTCCTCCGACTGACAATTCTGATGCCTCCCATCCGCCTACCGGATGTACTGAGACTACTCTGGTCTAACCAATCTCCCTATATCTGAGTTACCGGACTCCCACCGGTCACTACACTCCATCGCAAACTCCTAGTCTCTTCCCGCGACTTCTAAAGATACTTCGATTATCTATAACTGTTCTATCCATCCTGCCGCTCATACTGAAACGATGCTGCTGGAAACAGCTTGCTTTTATCCCACCTGATTACTCATCTCCTACCTACTCGAGCCTTTCCTCCTGAATGAAAAGCTACCTGCCTAGCTATCCTTACAGACCACTTACACTTGGCAGAAGGTTCAACTGATCCTGCTGAGAGAGACTTGCCATTTCCAAATCAACCAACTATACCGTCAGCACTTGCATTCCATCACAAAACTAATACTGACCCAAAACCCCGAAACCTTCCAAACACTGAACTACCTGCAATAATGAACATGCCTGAAACACTAAACTGCCTGAAACGCTGAACCGACTGGAACGCTGAACGGCCTGAAACACTGAACTGGCTGGAACACTGAGCTGCCTGAAATACTGAACTCCAACCCAACTGTGGAGTCAAGGGACTCCTCACTTAGTCGCTTCCACGACTCCTGAACGAAATCTTCCTCTAGGACTAGTTTCCACCAGTTATCCTGTCACTGTGGCTCTAGCAACCTTCCGATCCAACCGATCGGGTTCATACGTCACCTCCTGACATCATCAATTCCACGACTAACAACATGATGGCTCCCAGACTGACGGTAGCCCACAACATACCCGAACCCCAACGGTCCACTGCGACTCTGATCTCATAACTGATGTGACGATCTATAGCCCAAATTGCTGACTTAGCCATAACTGATCCCTTTGGGAAATCCGAAAGCTAACCCGTGGATTCCCATATCCTCACTGCTGCACCCGAACTGGTGGGTACAACTGCTTTCCCGCGTCTAACACGCGCTCATGCTACCTACCAATCTGATAAAAGGCTGCGACTACGCTCGCGGACTTACAACTCTCTAATACTATCTGGCTGCTAGTGGATGCTACGGCTACCCCCGCAGACTTACAACACCACTACTACTACCATCTGGCTGCTAGTGAATGCTACGGCTACCCCCGCAGACTTACAACACTACTACTGCTATCTGACTGCTTGTGAATGCTACGGCTACCCCTGCAGACTTACAACACTACCACTATCTCGAGAACATCCTGACTATCCCTAGTCCCGCTAGTGATTCCTCATCCCGATTTCTAAAAAAAAAAAACAGTCCTTAGACTTTGAATTCTGCATCATCCTCGACATCTTATATCCTTGATATACTTAGCGCTTCGTCGAGGAATCCTTCGGCTTGGTTCCCAAACCAACCGTCTACTAATCCGGATACAAGAAGCTATTGTTGGGAAGTTTCCAACCTCCCAAGTCCTGAATCTACGCAACCTGCATGCTGCCTCAGACACTGGCTACTAATACGAAAACATCTCTTGTTACCCGTTCTCAGGATCTTCATTCCGACTCTCATGCGTCCGACAGGTGGTCCTCCAATCCTGGATTCCCAACCAGCTTCTAACCATCTTGATTACATGAACTAACCGCTGGGAAAAGTTCTCGAACTCCCCAAATTCTGAGCTTCTCAATCCATCCAAAACTGTGCTACTACCATTTCTTCTCAGAGGCCGCACACTCATCCTGAGTCTACGAGACTCTTATCCATGTATCCCCGGAGGGTTCTCCCCCACTTCGATCCTGCTTACCCCTTGCTGCTTCACACTCAAAAGAGACCCCGATCTTTGCTGCCATTCTATAATCATTCTGCTAAGGAGCCCAAGCCTGCCATAGCTAGGGATCTAACCAATCCATCCCAACACTAACCACTCCGAGCTAGCGAAACGAACCAAATCTCTCCCAACCATGCTATAGTTACTGCATCCTCCGAAACCTTCTCCATAAGAGCACATCCCCTAACTACCAACCAATTATCCGAGGTATGCAAATGGCATATAACATAATCACAAGCAAGCCACACAATAACACAATACTTATACCACAATTTGATGCAGAACCATAACAATATAATCATGACATAAGCTGACAGAAAAACAAAAGTTACGCACCTTCATTACTCAGTGCTGCTCGAATTCCTGCTGAAATCTACCGGAAAACTCGGCTCTGAGCCGTGGGCACCCTTGCCGGGCCTCGACAACTGCTGGCGGTACTCGAAGTCCCAAGGGCAGGAGCTGGCACCTGCCCTGCTGGATACAAACTCGGACAGTGGGCCTTCTTGTGGCCCCTCTGACTGCAATGGAAACATAACGGATCAAGCCCCTGGACGATGGTAACAACACAGTCTCTGCTAAAATGACCGATCTGGCCGCACTTGAAACACCCAGCATCGCCACCACTCCTACGCCTACACACACCCATGTGCGTCCTTCCGCACTTCCCGCATCGACTGCGGCTCTGATAGTTCCTCGTCCTCAAATCTGGACCCTTGGGCCTCTTACCCGAACCTGTAGCTACCTGAGTCTCATCGATTTTCCTTTTCCCTTCTGACTCCCTGCCCGACTCTCGCTCCTGCGTTACCCCAACGGCAACGCCTGCTAACTGAACAACAGATGTCTGATCCTGAAGCCTCGCTATTAATCTATCAGTGATCCTCACAACCATGTCGGGCAGCTCCTCGCAAATGGCTCGCGAAACTTCCTCAACTATCCAATCATGCAATGGTCTCTCTTGGAGACAGAATTCCCCACTCACCCCTGCCCCCCGATGGCAGGAACTCGAAATGGGATCTCCCTCCCTGATGGATCCCTGAACTCCAAAAGATTCGGGACCTAGACGAGCCCCAATCTGTCCTGAAACTAACCCGGCCTTAAAGGCCTCAAGATGACTGTCCATGAGCTCCACGATGGCCCCTCTAACCGAACCGAAAATCACTGGAGTCTGATCAATGATGTTGCGCGTAATCTCTGCGGAAATGAAATCCCTCATTTGATCATCAAGCTGCCCGGCTCCGAAGCCCGAGCCAGACCCCTCCTCGACACCTGAACTGCTAACTGGTAGCTCGCGCAATGTCACCATGCTGAAAATATAACAAAATCCTGATCAATTTACATAATACTGCTGAGGGATTTCTCACTCACTACCCCATTCCTGGTTTCGTCTTGGCCCCTCTTGAATCGAGTATGGATCCTCTGCTTTCAGTAGTATGGGCCCCTACTACCTTCCACATCTATCCATACTTTCCTCAAGAGTTACCTCAACTCCACACAGTCCCCTTTACTCTTCTACTGATCTCTGCTACTCTCATCCTAGGCTTGCCCTAGGGAACCTCTGACTCTACCCACACAGTCCTCAGCTGCTGAAGGCCTCCTAGTAATGCCAATTAGTCACTACCTGAATACCATCACATGTGACGAGGCTCAGATAATCCTTCAAGTAAAAGACTCATCCCTAGAACGGTTGGACTCAAACGAGAGCTGCGCAATAGGGCCAAATCCAACACTCTGAGATTATTCAACCCTGATCACATGTGATGAAACGTATTCACCTAATGGCTAACTCTCATCACTCAGAGTCCCACAAAGCACAAAGCAAGCAGCATTCGGATAAAGGAAACATACTCAGGCAAAACAATTCTCATAACAAGAAACTGCACTAGCATACAATGCTAAGCTCATGCTATCAGGCATAACCTACACAGGCTATCCTACTGCTGTCTACTCAATACTAGCATGCAATTCTCATAAAGCTGAACACATAAAGCAGGCACATAAGGCATCATCCTAGATCCTTAGTCCTATTCTAGCATGCTGTTCTACTGAAGCTGGAACTGAAACTGAAACTGAAACCGATACTGATAATCATAATATAACTTGTATGGGTAAATTGGGAGTACTTACTTGAGCTCGGCTGATTGCATGCACCACACCCTTTTCTCTTTTCAAAACTCTTTTTGCTTTTTCTAAAATTGTTTTCTTTTCTCAAAATTCTTTTGTAATTACGATTTTTCTTTTGAAACTATATACCACTTCCTTAGTTTGAGTTCAGACACACTCAGGACTGCGCCCGAATCCCTCAAACCAAGGCTCTGATACCAACTTGTAACGACCCAAGAATCACGACTAAAAATTTCTTTTAAAACATTACTAAAACTGGATTTATAAAACGTATCATAAGTCAAACATAACTTTCGAGTATTAAATTCAAAACATAATATTATTATCAGAGTCAAACATTCCCAGGCTAACTGACTATGGTGTGTGCTCTGCAATCTTCCCGAGCTCCTCTTTTGAAAACCGAGTACCTGAAACCAAAACTGAAAACCGTAAGCACGAAGCTTAGTGAGCTCCCCCAATCTACCACATAACACACAAAACATATAAACACATATTGGGCCTTGCCCACTGCATCGGACCGAAGTCCGGACTAACGGGGCCTTGCCCCCTACATCGAACCGAAGTCCGAAGCTGGCATCGGACCGAAGTACGAAGCTAACTGACTGGGGCCTTGCCCCCTCCATCGGACCGAAGTCCGAAGCTGACTATCCGGGACCTTGTCCCCTCCATCGGACCGAAGTCCGAAGCTGACATCGGACCGAAGTCCGAAGCTAACTGACTGGGGCCTTGCCCCCTCCATCGGACCGAAGTCCGAAGCTGACATCGGACCGAAGTCCGAAGCTAACTGACTACAGCATATCATAGCATATCAACTGGCATAAACTCACATATACTGCATACTACATCGGGCCGTAGCCCGGAACACATCACATAATTCCTGTTTGAGCCACGAAGGCATCAAACATACTAACTGCTATATCAGATCAACATCCGAAACTACTGCTAGCTAAACGGGCCGGCATTGTGGCCTTAGACCCGTTCCTACTGAAAGGAAACTCACCTGAACTGCTGAGCCCTGCTGATAAACCTCTGGCTGCTACTCGACAATCCCCTGAACCGCTGCTCCTCTAGCTCTCCGAGCTATCAATATACATATAACACTTAGTCTGACAGTCAACTAAGTCAACTCTGGTCAAAGTCAACCTTCCAGGTCAACCCTACTCGCCGAGTCACCCCACTGACTCGCCGAGTTCATAAATCCAAAGTCCTTCCACTCGCGACTCTACTCGCCGAGTCAGCCCCTGACTCGCCGAGTTTACCGATTCCCGAATCCTGACCTGACCAACTCACTGAGTCCTGGCTCGACTCGCTGACTCGAGTCTTAACTCGAAGGGTTTGGGACCACTCGACCTGACTCGCCGAGTCTAAGAACAGACTCGCCGAGCACACGACAAACTTCATCCAACTCGACGAGTTGTTCATCCAACTCGCCGAGTTCATGCCCATCTTCATCCGACTCGACGAGCTGTTCATCCCACTCGTCGAGTTCCTCCTCATCTTCAAGCTACTCGCCGAGTCCACTCGAAGGACTCGTCGAGTCCACTAAGATCCACTTACATGCAGAGGACTTCCGAGTCATGCATGAGCTCCAAACTATAGATCTACCCTCCCCAAGCCTATTTCCCACGTAAAGTTGCAAACTTTACGTGTAGAGAATGAGATCTAGGCAAACTACACCCATAGCTAGGGTTTTGGACCAAGAGACTCCAATTTCCACTCAATGGCTGATACTTTATGGGATTACATACCAAAATAAACATGGATCTGAGGTAACAACCTCAGATCTGGACCTCAAGCTCAAGATTGGTCTTAAACATGGCTTAAAAGCCCCAAAACTCATAACCAAAGAAGATCTAAAGGAAGGAAACGAATTGATACCTTCCAATGCTCTGAAATGTTCCCCAAACTTCAGATCCAAGGCCACTCCTTGATGCCTCCAAGATTCCCACTCCTTCTTCTTCCTTAAAACCACTCAAAATGGCTAAAAGCTTGAATGAACACAATGGGGGCTTAAAGTGCGGCGTTCTGGGTGCAAGAGGCTGTAAAGGAGCCCTAGGAAGAAGATTAAGATGCTTAAATAGGCTCCAAGCCCCAGATTTAGGGTTTTCCTCGCACAGACCAGACTCGCCGAGTCCACTTGGCCGACTCGTCGAGTTGGTCTCTTTCTTATCGACCCGGATCCCGCTCCGACTCGCCGAGTCCTTCCTTTGACTCGTCGAGTCCCTCTTAAATATAGGGTTTCCTTTACTTTCTTTTTTTTTTGGCTTTCCAAACTTTGGGGTGTTACAGTTTGACTCGGGGGCTACCCAATCATTTGTTTCTCTTACGCTCAGCAAGAGATTTTTCGAGTCTTCAGGCATGTTGGATTGCCCTCTAGATGTAGAGATTGCAGATGACCGTTCAGTACGAGCATCGACGGTGTTCCGAGATTGTGTGCTGAGGTTATTTGAGGAACGTTATCTAGTGGATCTGGTTCCCATACCTTTGCGGGGGAACAAGGTTATTATCGGTATGGATTGGCTAAGCCCCAATGGGGCAGTGATCGACTGCGCGCAACAGTTGGTACGGATCAGGACCCCAAGTGGGGGAGAGCTGGTGATTCAGGGCGAGAGGCCACATCGAGGACCAGCCCTATGTTCAGCAGCAAAAGCTAGGCGTTACCTCCAACAGGGTTGCGCACGTTATGTCGTGTATGTTATGGATACCCAGGAGGCGGGTAGAGCGACGGTGGGCGAGGTTCCCATAGTACGAGAGTTCGCGGACGTATTCCCCGAGGAGCTGCCTGGGATACCTTTAGAGCGCCAGGTGGAGTTCAGGATCGACCTAGTCCCTAGTGCGGCTCTGATAGCCAAGGCACCCTATCGGGTGGCTCCTCCTGAGATGCAGGAGTTGTCTACGCAGCTGCAGGAGCTGCTAGACAAGGGATTTATCAGGCCAAGTAGTTCGCCTTGGGGATCCCCGATTCTGTTTGTGAAGAAGAAGGACGAGTCGCATTGTATGTGTATAGACTATAGGGAGATGAATAAGGTAACGGTGAAGAACCGTTACCTACTCCCGAGGATTGATTCTCTTTGACCAGCTACAGGGAGCATCTTGGTTCTCCAAGATTGATCTGCGTTCAGGATATCATCAGATGAGGTTCAGAGAAGAGGATGTGCAGAAGACTACGTTTTGGACGCGCTATGGCCACTACGAGTTTGTGGTTATGCCCTTCGGGCTCACCAATGCTCCTGCCATGTTTATGGACCTCATGAACCGTGTGTGTAGACCGATGTTAGACCGGTCAGTGATAATGTTTATCGATGATATCTTGGTTTATTCCAAGACGCAGGAGGAGCACGAAGAGCACCTGCGGGAGGTGCTAGAGACTTTGAGGAGGGAGAGATTGTATGCCAAGTTCTCCAAATGTGAGTTTTGGTTACGCGAGGTGTAGTTTCTTGGGAACCTTGTCAACCAGAACGGGATTTCGGTAGACCCGGCCAAGGTGGAGGCCGTGATGAGATGGGAGGTTCCGAAGTCTCCATCCGAGATTCGGAGTTTCCTGGGATTAGCGGGCTATTATCGGAGATTCATCCAGGATTTCTCCAAGATATCCGTACCATTGACCAGGCTAACAAGGAAGGCCGTGGTCTTTCGTTGGGGGCCTGAGCAGCAGGCAGCGTTCGAGACACTGAGACAGAGATTATGCGAGGCACCAATCTTAGCCATGCCAGAGGGCATGGAGGATTTTGTTGTGTACTGCGATGCGTCCATCTCAGGTTTGGGTGCGATGTTGATGCAGAGAGGGCATGTCATCGCCTACGCGTCGAGGCAGCCAAAGCCTCACGAGGCGAATTACCCGACGCATGACTTGGAGCTAGGGGCTGTTGTGTTCACCCTCAAGATTAGACATCATTACCTCTATGGGATTCGATGTACCATTTACACGGACCATAAGAGTTTGAGGTACCTCATGGATCAGCCGAATCTAAACATGAGGCAGCGTCGATGGATGGATGTGGTAAAGGATTACGATTTCGAGATACTTTATCACCCGGGTAAGGCCAATGTGGTGGCCGATGCGCTTAGCTGCAAGGCGGCGCCGATCAGGGGTATCTACATGTGGATGACAGTGGTGACTCCGCTATTGGAGCGGATTCGGGAGGCCCAACAGGAGGCCATGAAGGAGGAACATCGGAAGAGTGAGCGCATAGTGGGTCAGGTTTCCTCCTTCGACTATGACAGCAGGGGATTATTGACATTACACCACAGGGTGTGGGTGCCATACCTCGGAGGCGTGCGCCAGATCTTGATGGAGGAGGCGCACAAATCCTGATTCTCCATTCATCCCGGAGCGACAAAGATGTATAGGGATCTTCATCTGGACTATTGGTGGCCCTGCATGAAGCGGGATGTTGCATGGTACGTGGAGCGGTGCTTGACCTGCAGGAAGGTCAAGGCTGAGCATCAGAGACCTCACAGCAAGGTGCATCCATTGGATATTCCGCTGTGGAAATAGGAGGATATTACGATGGATTTTATCACCAAGCTTCCCAGGACCGCGCGGGGAGTGGATTCGATATGGGTCATCGTGGATCGATTGACCAAGAACGCCCATTTTATCCCAATTCAGGAGAGCATCTCGGCCGAGAAATTGGCCGATATCTATATCAGAGAGGTGGTGGCCCGGCACGGAGTGCCAGTTTCGGTGATTTCGGATAGGGATGTGCGCTTCACATCCAGGTTTTGGAAGAAATTTCACGAAGAGTTGGGTACTCGTCTGCATTTCAGCACCGCCTTTCACCCGCAGAAAGATGGACAGAGCGAGCGGACCATCCACACTCTAGAGGACATGCTGCGGGCATGTGTTTTAGACTTCAAAGGTAGTTGGGATACCTACCTTCTGTTGGCGGAGTTCTCGTATAATAATAGTTATCATGCGAGCATCGTCCGTCCTCCCTTCGAGATGTTGTATGGGATGAGGTGCAGGACCCCGATATGCTAAGGCGAGGTTGGCCAGAGGGTCATGGGGAACACCGAAGTAGTGCTCAAGACGACAAAGAAGATTCAGCAGGTCCGGAGCAAGCTTCAGACTACTCAGAGTCGGCAGAAAAGTTATGTCGATAAGCGTCGATCCGACCTGGAGTTCCAGGTCGGAGATATGGTTCTCCTGAAAGTGTCGCCTTGGAAAGGCATCATTTAATTCAGGAAGCGGGTCAAGTTGGGCCCAAGGTATACTGGACCGTTCAGGGTTATAGCCCGAGTGGGCAAGGTGGCATATAGGCTGGATTTGCCAGCCGAACTCAGTCAAATACACAGGACTTTCCATATCTCTCAATTGCGGAAGTGTCTGGTGGACGACTCAGCAGCAGTACCCTTGGAGGACATTCAGGTTGATGGCAGCCTGAATTACATCGAGCGACCTGTAGCGATCCTCGACCGGAAGTCAAAGGATCTGAGGAACAAGAGGGTTTAGCTGGTAAAGGTGCAATGGCAGCACCGGAAGGGCTCAGAATTGACATAGGAGCCGATGGATGAGATGATGGAGCATTACCCAGAGCTATTCCAGGATCGAGCCGCAGACTTCGAGGACGAAGTCTAAAATAAGTGGGGGAGATTTGTAGCACCTGATTCTTGGTAGGTATTCTGTTATTAAATCTTCATTTATTTTGCATTTTTGGCATTGGACTCGGCGAGTCGAAGGACTGACTCGCCGAGTAGAAGCGGGATGAGACGCGGAGTTTAAGTTGCGGACTCGGCGAGTTGGTTCCCGGACTCGGCGAGTAGCCGCTGTCTGGAAAAAAAACCCTAATCCAGGGGTTTGCACCCTATTTAAACGACCTTATGCAGCCTCCATTCCCCCCTTTATGCTCCCAAGCACTTCTCATAGCAAACCCTAGCCGTTCTTGAGAAAATCTAAGGCTTTTGAGTGATTCTTGTGAGTTTTGACCTCAAGGAAGAAGGAAGAGCATAGAAGGATCAAGAGGAGACTGAAGGATTCAATTTTGGTTCATCATTTGCAGTCTACAGAAGGTATAAAGTCTTAACCTTTCTCATTCATTTGTTAGATCCCTCTTTGAGGTGATTTAGGGCTTTTATAAGCCATTTTTTGTGGCCAACCATGTTTGCAAATATGGTTGGGGGTTTGAGCTTCTGGATCATGTCATTATTGGAGTCACAAGACAGATTTGGGTTGCTTTTGCACCCAAGGAAGGCCTCATGCATCAAAAGAACCATTTTAGAGCCTTTTAAGCTCAAAAGTCCCATGCATGCACGTAAAGTTTGTAACTTTACGTGCTAGATCGAGTTTAGGGGCTTGGATCTATCTTTTGGACAAGTGTTGTACATCAGAAATCGAAGTTTTAAGGAGGGGATGTAACCGACTCGGCGAGTCCATTCCTGGACTCGGCGAGTCCAAGGGTTCTGTCCCATATCAGTGAGGGTCAAAAGGACCAGATGAGTGTGGAAAGGTTTTAGGGAGTCCCGGGGAGTGACCCAACGTTATGGACTAAGCAAATTGTTCTGGAAATTCATGGTACTCGGCGAGTCCAAGGCAATCTTCATAGAACTCGAGGAGTTGTTCATCAACTCGGTGAGTCGAGGACAGAATGTGTTCATCGGATGAAGATTAACTCGATGAGTTATTCATACAACTCGACGAGTTGGATGAAGGACCATTGAGTATCAGTTAGGAAGTGAACTCATCGAGTCAATGCCTAACTCGACGAGTAGAGATGGGAGTCAAGACAATCGACTGGATATGGACTCGACGAGCTGGCAAGCCAACTCAGCGAGTCGGGTCAACTAGAAGTTGACTTTGACTTTGACTTGACTTTGGTTTGGAATCGGTCAGGGGTAAAGTAGTCATTTTACCCTGGGAATAGTATCAATGTCTGATTAAGTGTTTTATGGAAATATAGTCGGGGGATCACCGGAGCAGTTGTCAGACATTTGCGGATCAGCTTTACAGCAGCCAGCCTTTGAGGTGAGTTACCTTCCAGTAGCGGTGGGTCCACGACCACAATGTCGGCCCACCAGTAGGAGTTGTATGTTAGGTGATTGTCTTTGTGATATTCATCTAGGTTTGGTGCCACTTGATATGTTTATGTGCTAGCATGTTATGATGTTATGTGATAGTGGTAGTAGTAGGGGTGAAATAGTCCCCAGTACCCGGTTGAAAGGACCGAAGGGGAGGCCGACACCCCGATATGCCAGACAGTGTCCGGTCGAAAGGACCGAAGGGGCGGTCGGCACCCAGATATGCCAGGCGGTGTCTGGTCGAAAGGACCGAAGGGGAGGCCGGCACCCATATATGCTAGGCAGTGTCCGGTCGAAAGGACCGAAGGGGAGGCTAGCACCCAGATATGTTAGGCAGTGTCCGGTCGAAAGGACCGAAGGGGTAGGTCGGGCACCCAGATATGCCTGACAGTATTTGTATGGTATGTGGTACGATGGGGGAACTCACTAAACTTCATTCTTACAGTTTACAATTTTGTTTTCAGGTACCTCTTCTTCGAAGGGGAAGGAGATGGCGCGGTAGCGGCACATCATACACGCACATTATTTTCTGCACCATGAGTTATTTTAGGATTTGTACTCTGACATTATGGTTGTTTTTATGTTTTGGTTTTCGGACACGAAATATGTTTATGAAATGACAGGATCAAACGATGTTTATTTACAAATTTTTTCCAAAGTATTGATTTAAAAATGAAATTTTTGGACGTGAAAATTGGGTCGTTGCACATAAACAACACTCACAAATAAATAATGGCTCTCAAAGGCTAGATTAAATCCACTCCTACCTTCTCTGTACGCGGGGTGTATGCCGGCGAACCACAATCGAGGTCTCAACCCCTTACGCTGCGCGTACTGAGAGTTACACCCAGCGTAAGTCTCAGTTTCAGCCTTTCCTTGGATTTTGGTCTTAAACGGTTAAGACACTCATTCAACTTGCAGATCTGACTTACCCTAAGCCTCTTATCCCATAAAGTTGGAACCTTTAAGCCTTTTCATGGCTGTAAAGGTCCTTACACACTCTAACACCTTTCCTTCTTCCTCAAAAGGTCTAGATCTCATGCATGGCTCAATATTCACGTCCAAGATTGCATTTTTATGAACATACAACTCTTATAGTCCTTAAATATGGTAGATCTAGGCCAATGGAGACCATTTGCTCATAAAGTCTCCACCTTGGGACCAAAAACCCTAGAAATTGGTCCAAGAAGCACACAACACAAATGACAAGGAAAGTTTTGAGCTTTTTACCTCAGAAAGAAGCTCCAACCTCTGAAAAGCTCGGATCTACTCTTGTCTACAAACTCCTAGCTTCCAAAATGGCCTCCTCTTCTCTTTCACCACCTTGAAATGGCACTTTGAAGCTTAGAACACAACACACTAGCTAGAAACGAAGGAGGACTCTCTATTAGGGTTTCACTCTCTGAAATGGTGGTTGAGGATAAGGCCTTAGCATTCCTTTTATAGTGCACAAGCCACAAATTAGGGTTTACATCTGGGCACGATACATCCAGCGTAACCCTAGGTACGCCCAGCGTACCGAGGCGAGTCCAACTTAAGCGCGCGAATACGCACATCGTACTCTTCAGTACGCCCATCATACTCACTTGCCTAACATTTCATTTTAGGGGCTTAACTTGACAACTTGGGAAAAGGAGAAGGGTTTAAGAGACACACCTGAATTCGGGATGTTACAAGTTCTGCACTACTTGCGATGTGAGTTATCCTCACTATATCAACAGGGTATAAGGCACCAAGGCTAGCCCTTTATGGATTGTATTCGGATTATTATGTGATATGCCCACTGATTTATATCCTGTAGTTAGTATGCTATCTTAGTGACATGTTAGGTTGGTATCCTAGTTTAGGATTGTAACAACCCGATATTTCAAGTCAGTGTAACTATCTGAAGCCAAGTATTGTTACATATGTTTGGAGATAATAAAAAAATAGCTTCAAAAATGAAATGTTCAAAAATCCCATTTGGATGTACTAAGTGGTAGATATCGTAACAAGGTTTTAAAAAATATAAAGAACACAAAAATCTGAGTTATAACGAAGAAGTTATGACCAATCGAAGATCCGCAACAAAACCGGTAAAACACTGTTAAGCATAAAACGCGAATTTCAATGAAATGCTTTTTAGCCTTAGGTATCTAAGTGAAATTCGTAGATATCATTAAACCGTAAACGTATATAAAAAGAATGTCCAAATCTGACTCCGTATGAGGAAGTTATGATTTTTCTAAGTTTCGGATATAACATTAGACAACTAAAAACTCAAATTAGAGATCGAGTGACTTTTAGCTGGCACAACCTAAACGAGAATCGAAGATGTCGACAATAGTAGTACAATGGTAAAAAGACAGACGAAAACGGACGTCAGATGAAGACGTTATGAATTTTTAACGGACTTTTCTTGTCCCGGCCTGTTAAAAATGTAATATTAAAAATAAAATTCAAAATTAGCCGACGAAGTCTAAACGAGAGTTGTACGCTATATTCTCACCTACGCGTGTATATAAAGAACGTCAAAATCGGAACTTGTATTCGAGAGATATAAATTTCCGAAGTTCGGGACACGAAACCCCACACTGTCAGGCGACTCACGACGTGAGCCAGTGATGGATGAGTTCCAGAGTCGGGTTGTCAGAATTCAAGTCAGCGGATTGATAAGATCAAACTCACGACATGAGCCACCCCATGCTCACGACGTGAGCTCCAAAATTACACCCTATAAATAGAAACCGAAGGTGTCGGGTTTAGGCTGCTCAATTCTACTCTCCTTTCTACTTTTACTCTGTTTTAAGCATCCCGAGACTACCCCGATGCCCCGGTTACGTATCCAAGCCCTGACGGAAGCCCGAAGTCCCGAAGTTCCCGAGAAACTTGCTTCTTTCCAGTCGAAGTGTTATCTGAGTTAAACATCGTCTTCTTCAAACCGTCATTCTTACCAAGTGAGTTCATACTCCTATCACTACACTTTGAAATGCTTTTAAATGATTTTAAACACTTTTAAGGGGGGGGGGGGGGGGGGATACAAGTAAACACATGGTTAAACTCGTGTGAAAAACATCAATCTTTTGCTATACTTTTCATACTATTGTTATAACTATCTTATAAAGTTGTTAACATGCAAAACATCACACATCACAACTTTACCCTCATGGGATACAATATGTTTTATAAATAGAGATATGATTTATTTATCTTCTTGCATAACATATCATGACAAGGGTAATCATTTTGGACATAAACATATACATTTCAAAATACGTGACTTAATTGAGAATATGTGAGTCATTCGTCTTCATCGTACCTATCAAGGTATACAAGAAAGCCCTGTTTTATAACCAGAGTCTCCACCTGGAGAATGTGATAAATGTGTATATATCTATACGGGACTGATGATCCCGCACCCTGACTGTTAGCTACAGTCCGCGGGGTGACAAATATCATAACGCTTCAACACCTGAAGAACGTCGCCGCAGACAAATCCATCATAGTACGGTTATGAAAACTCACAGGATAGCCAATTATTATGGTATTATGTTATTACGGGAAAAGTAATATTACAGTTATTTTTACGTGAAACTACAAGCTTCCTATAGTTTTGTTTACTAATAAAACTATACATCATTATTTTAAGTATGACATATTTACTTACAAGTTACAGTCTTGGGCATTTAAGACTGCTTCCCACTTTTAGGAAAATATAGGTTTTTCCTGGTTCAATACATTCATTTCATACAAACAACGATTCATAACTCATTTTATAAGAAAATATCAGATTTTCTGGAAAACAAACATGAACTTTCGAATGACATACATTTACACAAATATCTACTTATGAACTCACCAACTTAATTGTTGAGACTTTTTCTTTGAAATAACTTGTATTCTCAGGGAATCGCTAAACACCGGGTTAGCAACTACTTTTGGGGACTAATGCTCTGGCGTTAATAACATCTTTTGGAGCATCATATTGTATTTGACTTTTGAAACATGTAATACAACAATCATGTAAACGTTCCAAATATATATTATGGTGGTGTGTACTTTCTTTACTATTCATTTGTTATGATACTGTACACGACGTCCTCTACCCCCCGAACGTTTCCGCCGTTCAGGTTTGGGGGTGTGACAAGGATCATTGCTATGTTTGTGATGTGTTAGATTGGTTGATTGTCATATGCATGTTATTGTTTGTATGTTATCCATGTGCACATGATTGTTTGTTTGGGGGTTGGGTTGAGGCGGTCATGCTTCGTGTTGTAGGCCAACATTCTCGGGTCGGTTCGGATAGGCTGTAGGCCCTGAGGAGGCGGTCCAGTCAGGCCGAAGGCCCGACGGGTGGTCCGGATAGGCTGTAGGCCTTGCGAGGTGGTCCAGTCATGTCAAAGTCTCGGGAGCGGTCCAGATAGGCTGTAGGCCCTAAGGAGACGGTCCTGTCATGCTGAAGGCTTATTTTACATGATGTTTGTTATTATTTTACTGGGTGGTATATATTGGTATTTTGGGGGTAACTCACTAAGCCTTCGAGCTTACATTTATTATTTTTGGTTTCAGGTACTTCAGGTGATCATGGCAAGGCGAAGGCGTGACGTACACATCCTCACATTTTATGATATGGGATTTTTGGGAACTCTGATATGAAAACATTTTGAAAACAATTTGTAAACTATGTTGATGTTTAAATAATTTTATTTACCGGATTGGTTTTGAAAAGTTTAAAATTTTAGTAAAATTTTGGGTTGTTACAATGACAAAGGAAACTGTATCGGAGTTGAAGTGGAATTGAAATAAGTTTGTTGGTATGATATTTGTAGTGAACTTTGAGTATTTAGTAGGTTGATATTAACCCTCATATTAAGTGAATATCATAGGAGAGGTTGTGTTCGAATGTGAGTTTGAATTTTGTGGAGGGGTGTTTGGGTTTTAATATAATTTTTATTTTTTGAGGTATGAAACTGTATAAAATAAATAGAAAGAAAAGAATGATGTAAAAAATTGAGTGGAATGATATGTTTTTATAGGTATTTTTTAAAAAAATCCAACCATTTGACCTACAGTCATATGATTGTTCACTTTTTCCTTGTATTGAGCAGCATCAAAACTTCTATGAGAGTCACCGACGCATTATGATGGGGAGGTGTTTCAATGGCCTCCATGGCGTTAAAGCTGGCAAACTCAGCCTCCTCCACATTGTTTCTGACCCATACCTAACAACCTTAGGTTGTGAGGAGTGGTGTCGGCATTGCCAAACACCACCTCATCTTCTTCCCCTCTCACGTAGACTTCCAACCTTGCAGAGGAGAGAGACTCGACAATGGGCTGCCGAGTTATGCGTTTTTTCTTTATTTGTCGAGTTTGGGGGCGGTGTGCCTTCGACGTGCCGAGCCCCACCTCAGCGACGCCGAGCTCTTTTCGACGCCTCTCCATGTAAGGTTATATTAGGCCATCAGGTATGTTCACATTGTAGTCACGAGTGAAAATGACTCCACATCATCAGCATGTATTGTTCACAACACATTTGTTTGGGGATGGTGTTCACTAGTAGGGGTGCAAACGAGCCAAGTTACTCGAGAGCTACTCGGGATCGGCTCGTTAAAAGCTCGACTCGAAACCGGTTTTAAACGAGCTCGAGCTTAATATTAAGCTAATTTATTAAACAAGCTCGAGCTCGAGCCTATGTCACTAAGCTCGATTAGGCTCGCAAGCCTAAACGAGCCTTATATAATATAATTTATTATTATTTTAATATATATTAAAATAAAAACATATTTGGGAAAATATGGATTTCGGGTATTAGTAAACGAGCTTCTTAACGAGTTTGAGCCGAGCTTAAGCTTATTTAGGCACATCAAACGAAAAACGAGCCGAGCTCGGTAAAAGAAAGCTCGAATCGAGCCGAGCTCGAGCTCGAGTCTCGTATAACTTAAACGAGCCTGAGCTGAGCCTGGTTAGGCTCGGGCTTGGCTCGGCTCGTTTGCACCCCTATTCGCTAGTGATCAAGAGAGAAAAACCAATGAGAGTTTGGAGCTAGCCAATCATAATCCCGAAAGAATCCGTAAAATTAGCTACTTCGCATAGGATTCTTACGCGTGAAAATACATCCCTACCTCTCATGGCCTCATAGAAAGATATTGTCACCAAAAAAAAAAAAAAGTACACAGCTAGCCCCAAGTGATATTAGCAGGACCAACACCAAGGCCAATGAGAAGGACACGCTATAAAGCCTTTGAACTGCAAGAAATAAATGACATTACATTGCTAGTTTTAGTTGAAAGAAAGTTAGCAATACCGATGTTGACTCAATTTTATATTGGTATTTGGTAAAGGCCCCAATTATTACTTACCTGCATGGACCAATATCTAATTCAATTCTTCACATTGGCCCCTATAGCTTCATAAAGTTCTCATTTTGGCCGTCATGACTTAAGTTCTTGCCTTTTCTAGGACTATAATTTACATTTTTAGGGGGCAAGAATCGATATTAGGTACATATTGGATCCTAGGGCGGATCCAATAATTTTTTGAAGAGGGGGTAATTTTTGTTTATTATTTGGATCCCTTTACACTTGAGATTATGCAAGTTGACTTCCCATGACTATTGTTTTTCAAAAACCTATAGTAACACCACACTAACGACAAACAAAAATTGTTAAAAGTTAGTAAGCTTCATGAAACTAAAAATCAAGCTTAAAACATGATATTATTTGAAGCTTTTGGAGAGTTGAGCTTCAAACAACTAGGTTTGTTGCATGTGATTTTATTACAAGCAACTTAGTTATCTACCAGATGATTTGGTGTCAACATTGACGTAAAGGCTATAGCAAAACGGAGAACTAGATCTTATTGATTCCTATTTGGTCATTGTCCATCTCTTTTATCAGCATCACAACCGTATACAACTACCTCATCCATTTTCATTTTGTTTTGGTCAAAATAATTATCAATCCAAGTTCATCATTATTATCATTATTACTATAACCATTTTCATCTTCTATCTAATACATACATGAATACATGATGATGTTCAAAGTGTAACCTTCCACACTCCAAATCTTTAAAATCGCACCTTGATAAAAAGAAGTACAAAAACACAATCAAAATCAAAGATTCAAATCATTTGATATCCATCTAATCAACTTATCTTCTAAAACTTTGCGACTTTATTGTAAAATCTGAAACTATAGGTACTATATTGAAAATCCCTTGAACCGTAATAATTGTATGTTTGAAATGAACAATAAACAAGTATTTCATTTATTCATGTTCATAAGGGTGGACCCAATCATTGTGTAGCACTATATTAAAATTGTATATTACTCAATTATCATTATAATATCTTGAGAAGACAGACGCTAACATTGTTGGATGATGATGTGTGAAATGACCAAAAAAACAATCCTATCATGTTTTGTATATATATATTTTTTCAGGAAATAATATTAGGAATCAATGAAAAAGCAAAATAGGCAGGAGGATTAGGAATGAATGAACGTGAGCAAGAGACTACACAAACAAACAATAGAAAATTCAGGACCGCCCGCCCATAATGGGCCCGGTTCATCCAATAACAACAGTGCCTATATTTATAATACAGAGCCAGCATATAACCAGACAAACCATCCTGACGCTTTCTCCATTGATACGCAACGCAAGGCTTGGTTTGGTTGCGTCTTGATATCTACCCGAATCTGCCAGCCAATCCATCCCTATTAGTATTAGGGGGAAGGATTGAATCTTTAAGAATCTATCTTGAATCTAAGATATAGATAGCTAGATCTCTGTTTCTCATTATTATGCTGGCAGGTTTTCTAGATTCGTGACCAAATAAACCAATACCGGAGAACAAAAAAGACTCAGATACCGTTGATAACCGAGCGTTGATTCCGATACCCAATTGTCTGTAATTGAGATTGGGTTTTCTATTTGATGGGTTTTGTTGCTGAGTCAAATCAGGGGGCTATTGGTAATGGAGGAAAGTCAGGGTTAAGAAGTTTGGTGAGGAGGAAACGGGTTGATTCGGTTCATTCGAAGTCATTAGAGACAGGCCATCATCAATTGGCTAAGGAATTATCGATTGCGCATCTCATCGCCATAGGTAAAACAAAAACGAAACAGAGAATTCTGTTATTTTATCATACTTCAAATTCTGAAATCCTCTCGTTTTCGTTCCATATTGAAAGATCTGTATTAATATTGGGATTACGAAATTTATCAGGTGTTGGTTCGACAATCGGAGCTGGGGTTTACATTCTTGTGGGTACAGTTGCTAGAGAACATTCTGGCCCTGCTTTAGCCTTTTCTTTCCTTATTGCTGGTATAGCAGCTGCTCTTTCTGCCTTTTGTTATGCTGAGCTTGCAAGTCGCTGTCCTTCAGCTGGAAGTGCCTATCATTATTCCTACATCTGTGTTGGAGAAGGGTAGGTTCTTCATCTTCAAATTCTTAATAAGCTATGATATTGTAAAAATCTTGAATGCTGATATTACCATTTTCTAATTTTCAGTCTTGCTTGGATAATCGGATGGGCTTTGATTTTGGAATATACAATTGGAGGATCTGCAGTTGCTCGTGGCATTTCTCCTAATCTGGTATGTATATGAAAATAATAGGCAATGATACTACTTTCTGGACTTAATTGGCATTTCTCCTACGTTCAGGCATTGCTCTTTGGGGGCCCAGATAGTCTACCATTTTTTCTTGCACGCTATTCTATTCCTTCACTTGGTATTGTGGTGGACCCTTGTGCAGCTTTCTTGGTGTTTATTGTTACAGGGCTATTATGTGTTGGAATCAAAGAGGTATTCCTTCATTTTCTTCCAAAGATCTTTTTTTTCTTCTTCACTAAGTTGTGTTGGAACTGTTGTTGAACATGTTTGTTTCATGAAATTTGAATGTTGCAGAGCACTTTCGTGCAATCAGTGGTCACGACTGCAAACATATGTGCTATGATCTTTATTATTTTAGCGGGTGGATATCTAGGGTTCAAAAGCGGATGGATTGGGTATAGACTTCCTGTTGGGTACTTTCCATTTGGAGTTGATGGGATGCTTGCTGGAGCTTCTACTGTATTCTTTTCATACATAGGGTTTGATTCAGTTGCCAGCACAGCAGAAGAGGTGCTTGATCATCTATATATCTACTCCTTCCATCTCCCCCTGAAAATTGCAACATATATGACTAGTATTTGTCAAATGTCTAAACTAACCTTATGGAGGAATTGTACAGGTGAAGAACCCTCAAAGGGATCTGCCTTTGGGAATTGGAGCTGCACTATCTATATGCTGCATGTTATATATGTTGGTGTCTGCAGTGATTGTTGGTTTAGTGCCATATTATGCCATGGATCCTGACACCCCTATCTCTTCTGCATTTGCAAGTCATGGTGTTCAATGGGCAGTGTAAGTAACGATCAACGTGCACAAAATAAATGTCAGATTCAATATGCTAATAATCAATTACTTCACAGGTATATCATAACAATTGGAGCTGTCACTGCTCTATGCTCAACTCTTATGGGTTCACTTTTGCCTCAAGTAAAATCATCTTTTCTTGATCATGAAATATAAGAACACTTGTTTCTATTGATTTTTGGTCTCCTGACTGAATTTTTTCTTTTTTTGAAGCCACGAATCTTGATGGCAATGTCTAGAGACGGTTTACTCCCATCATTCTTTTCAGAAGTAAATAAACGCACACAAGTTCCAGTAAAGAGCACGATTCTGACTGGTGTGATTGCTGCTGCCTTGGCATTTGCCATGGATGTTGAACAGCTGGCAGGGATGGTATGTGGCATCTTTTTTTTTTTCTTGAAATGACTCCATAAGTAAAAATATTGAACAAGGTGCTTAAGTTCATTTATGTTGCAGGTGAGTGTAGGTACACTTCTAGCATTCACAATGGTGGCAGTTTCAGTGTTGATACTTAGGTATGTCCCACCGGATGAGGTCCCACTTCCATCATCACTACAAGCAGCAATAGATTCGGTGTCTTTGCGTTATAGTAACAACATTAGAACCGAGGAAATTGATGTTGAGATTAGCAAAAGTCAGACTGGGGAGAAAAATATATCTAAAAAAGGAGAAGCATCAGCTGAATATCCTCTAATTGCTAAAATATCAGCTCAAGGTTTATAATCCAGATTCCTTACTTGCTAAATGATGATGTTTCATTAAAAAGCTATATAATAAAATTATGTGAATCTTGCCAGCCAAATGCAAGGAAAGCAAGAGAAGAAATATTGCAGGGTGGGCTATAATACTTACTTGTATTGGAGCATTGATTCTTACATATTCAGCCTCGAATCTTGGCATTCCTAGGTTGGTTTATTTCTAATTTCTGTGTTATCAAAAAAAATCCCATATTAAAGATTTTTTGGGATTCTGGTCAAAAAGTGAGATCTGTGATGATGGATTATTGAGTTTGTTGGTTGTATGATATGGGCAGATCTTTTCGGTTGACACTATGTGGAGTTGGTGGACTTCTGTTATTATTGGGTCTAGGTGTGCTAAGTTGTATAGACCAGGATGAAGCCAGACATAATTTTGGGCACTCAGGCGGTAATATTTCTGTTACTTAATGATAATGTTGTTGGATTTAATATATATTTGACTTTTCATTGATGGTCAATAGATTTTGGGGTTGAATGCAAGAAATAGTTTCGTTATAGCATCTTACTTTCATTTCTTCATATTACAACATTCTACTATGAAAAAAAAATCGTAGCAATTTCATTAAAATACATAGCAACTTTCACAGCTATAATCGAGTAGAAGTTGCCCAAATAAGAAAATAATTGGAAGTACAGTTGGGTAGATTTTTTGAAGGAGAATATAGAAAAAATACAAGTGTGTCGTTATTTCTTGCATTTAGCCATGTATGTATTCTAAGAATTACTTATTTGTGTTCAGGTTTCATATGCCCATTTGTTCCTCTCCTGCCTATCCTTTCGATTCTCATCAATGTATATTTGCTGCTAAATCTTGGGTGAGTTTATTTATATTAGTTTTTAAGAATGATATATTAAAAAAAAAAAAAAAAGTGTTTTTTGATATGATTGGGATATTTTAGGGCGGATACATGGATGCGGGTATCGGTGTGGCTGGTGATTGGAGTGTTTGTGTATGTGATTTATGGGCGGAGTCATAGCTCCCTGCAACATGCAGTTTATGTGCCTGCAGCTCATGTGGATGAAATTTACAAGAGCAGTGCCGAATCATTGAATTCTTAATTCAGATTGTTTGGCATCAAATAGGAACACTTGTACTTTAAAAAGCTTTTTGTAATATATGTGCCAAGGGAAATGTTTATCTGATGTAAATATTTATTTATATATACATATATGTATTTACTTATTGAATTATTATTATTACTAGGGTTTGTGGAATTAATTCCCTGTCGGGAATTCCAGAATGTAATGTATAATTTCTCTTTCTAATAATTCTACGGTAGTTGAAAGAATTGTAGTGTTTTTACCTTGACAAGATCTGTTAATTTATTTCTGTTGATAAAAATTCAGTTTACTTTCAATCAGGCTACATACATACAGATAGAGTCCATTATCAATCAGAACATGACTCCTGACACATACATACCATAACTAAACTGCAGTCTGAAGCCAGCAACCACCATCCATGTTCAACAACTGACAGTCTGACAGGCACCACTAACTAAAACTCTACAAGACATTTCTAGGGGCAGACACAGTATGGCCACTTGCCTCATTATCAACTCAATATCGTATTACATAAATATCTTTCTTCATCTTATGTAATCAAATATCATCAATCATGTATTACGTGATGTTGATATTCCCTCATTAATTGCACTTCCCATCATTAATCCACAATAACTCATTATTATCAATCATTCAATCATCAAATCTGTTTTACATCCTTATTAAGTATTGTTATTATCTGAATCCATAAAATCTTGTTTTGATTACTTGCCAATATTTGTAGTGAAAAGATCCTCTTGTTTTAAACTAAATTCCAAATGTTAATAATACCCGTACACTGTAGTGCATCTTTTGATGCATTCCATTACCATTCATAAACCTTCTCTTCACTCAATTATCATTTTTCAACAAGTATCACAAAATGATCAATCCGTCTTCGAATTCACAAGATCACCTTCTCTGCGAAAAAAGTTCTTGAAAACATAGCGGACAAACTACATTTTTGGCTACGTATTTAAATGACCTTTATTTTTAAACAATTCGCTTCTTTGATAGAAAGTGTTAATGCTTGGCAAATTCATCTTTGTAGATTTTTTTTTTTGGCTTTACTCCCTTTCAATACTTTTTTTTTTTAATTATTCTTTCCTTCTTTCAGTAGGTGAAAAAACACCGAATCCAACCTAATCCGAATCCAGTTTCAGGTGGATTTTGATCCGCTCCTAATCTGGATTAAAACCATTTTTATCCAATATGGGTGGATTTGGTGTTACGCCCCGGGATCTAGATCTCGTGACAGGACCTGTACTTGTACTTCCTACAACCGTGAGTATTACGAACACCTAATCCCCTATTGAGAGGAGACTAGGTTAAACTATTCTATGAGATTAAAAGCAATTGGCTTCAAGCATAATTTTATTTCATGAACAACTACCCTTTAAATAGGGAAAAACAAAAGACTCTAATAAGGAAACAAAGATCACCCAAATCGACTCAAATACTAAATGATCCTAATTACCAAATGTAAAAACTGAAACAAGATAATTCCCTAAAATAAGATATTTTACAGAAATTAAAAATACTTATTATCCATATGATTCATAACATTTGGATCCAGATTTGGGCCAATCCAGTTTCTGATCTGGGGTCAAATTCGGCTGCAATCGCAGAATATGAATCTGGTTATAATCCAACGGATCTGATTAGTACTATCCAGATTTGGCGAATCTGGTTTCGGTTTACACCAATTTTCAAATCGGATCAGAATTTTCTGCCCAATCCAGTTTTTCTGTGGATCTCTACTCTCTCCATCATGCTTTTTCTCTATCTTTCAAAACCTCTTTTACACAAGTTTTTGTACAAAGGCCTCCAAAATATGGATGGTTGTAATATTTCTTTGTTTGTGATGATTGGGGGTGCTTCCAAATATCCAAATTCATTATTTTATGAGCAATTTGTTGACTTAATAAAAGTTGAATTAATATGACATCTCAAAATTCTAGCGGAAACAAAGAAATTTATAAACCAAACTTATCAGAAGAACACGATTTTAGTCAACACATAAAAGTCGCAATAGCTTACAACTGACATATAGAAGGGTTCTAACATTCCATTACAAAATCTGTTTCCTAACCTCAAAAGATGGTTTAAGTAGAAACAACATACCAAAACAAAAAGGAAGGGGGTGTCGATTGAAGTTTGAAGCATATGAGGTTCATAAAGCATGATGGTTGGTTGAGCTCAGCCAAATGTCGCAATTAGGAAGCCTTTGTAGATGCTCATGAACTTAGCCACAAATGCTGCAAATCACAAGACAGAAATAAAACATCAATCTTTTCACTTGAAAGTTGCAACATTTCCTTTTTCAAGAAGTTCTAGGGCTGAAGTTACATATTTACCCCTTATCACCATTGTAAATAAACTAAAGGTAATTAATTTGGATCCACAAGGTTTCTTTACTTTAACTTTACTAAAGGGTATTTTAGATATTTAAGAAAAAGTTAGTACAACAGTTTTGAGCTATATGTGTCAACCAAAAGCTACTCCCCATTTTATTATAAACACAAACAACCTTCATGAGCTATGACATCAAGGAAGTATAAAAGATAAAAAAAAACTTAATCAACGCACCGATTCAATCTACTGCATGCATGGTTGATAGCAATCACTATAAATTATTATAAAATTCGTAAGAGAATATAGATAGATGTACCTTCAATGTGAAATATGGCTTTCTGTCCAAGGCGCATACTATGTTCCTAAAAAGAAAAATAAAATAAAATATATCAATACTAAAAGAATAATGGTTTTAGAAAATCTTTCATGGGACAATAGCAAGAACAGTGAGCTCACATAATATGCTGCCCAATGACAGACCTCATGCTTCAACTCAGAATCTAGTTTCTTCAGCAATTCATGAAGCAGTCTCTGAATCATAACAACAAAAATCTTCAATTTCAATTACAGCAAAACCAAATTCAGACTAATTCTATGAGAGGAGAGATTATAACCTTCAATATAACTTCAGGAGGGATACAATTCACAAGTAACTCATACAACTTCCCTCGAACCTGGAACAACCTATATAAACATATACACATAAAAATAAGTAAAAAAAATATATAATGAAAGCATATACATATAGTGTACAATATGTATAAAGATACAAGATATAAACCTTTTAGGGCTCTGCTCTTTCATAATGTCAGCTGCTATCTCAGATACATATTCTTCCCAGTCCATTGGGGGAATTACTTGATTATTAGTAAAAGGGTACCTATGAGAATAAAAAATCTCATATTAGCATTCTTTTAAATAACACCACAACAAAACACAAGAAAAAGTGCAAGATTGATCTTAACTGCTGGACACGACATGTCTCAAATGACAATATAGCCCTCCTTAAACTCCGACCAGATTTTTCTGCTATGCGAGCAGCAAATCCAGGAGGAAGTTGTAACCCCTCCTTTTTGCCAATAAATTCCAGAACCTTAACAATCTGAATAAAAAAACAAGTTTGGCATACATCCCTATTAATACTCCTATGTATGTATAATCAATCAGTTATCCATCCCTACTAAGACTGAAACTGCAAATACTGACCTGGTCTTCTTTTGGTGCACTTATTCGCACATTAAGACATCGAGAGCGAACAGCTTCAGTAACCTTTGATGAGCTGTCACAGCATAGGATCAAACGACAGGAGGCACTATACTTCTCCATTGTTCTTCTTAGAGAGTGTTGTGCTTCTCTTGAAAGTTTATCAACCTCATTGAGTACTAATACTGATACAGCATATATGAAACAACATGAGCATATTGGTAGGACAGATGTCACATATATAAGAATACTTGTTTGCAAACCTTTGAAACCCTTCTTTCCTTTAACGTCAATTGGTCTGTTCTTTGCCATTTCTTTAATGATTTCTTGAACAATGTACCTATCCTGGAACCCAGCATCACTTGGGTTCAGCTCCACATGGTGGGAGCTTGAAAGAGTCGTGAGTTCCAAATCAATAGTTCTACTTCCGGCCTGCAAAAGAGCCATGTTTCAACCTTGTTATATACTGCGTGATAGTTATCTCTGCATAATCAGGAATAAAAATAATTCAGAAGCGGGATACTTACATCAACTTTCCAGGTTTTGTTCTCCACTTTCACCTGTAAATTAACCAAATTCAGGAAGAACAGACATTTTCATCATCCGACTAGAGGGCCATAAAATTAAACAAAAGAGAGAAGAGATAGAATTTTAGAGAGACCTTCTCGGCACTAGCCCCAAACATCTGCCTGAGAAGGGCCATAATTAGGGTTTTCTTCCCGGAACCCGATGGGCCATAGAAGAGTAAATGTGGGCAATCCTGCTCGGTGACCTAATACATATATGATGAAAATCACAACGATCTAAATGAGAAACCCTAGTTTTCGGGGTAAACATCTAAATTCCAGAAAGTTAAAGAGGGTGCATTAAGGAGTACCAATTTCTTGAGATTTTGAGCGACATCTTCGTGTACAAGAACCTTGTCCAGAGATTTTGGTCTGTATTTGTCCACCCAAAGCATCTTTCAAGGAGACGGAGAGGATGCGTGCGTATGAATTGTGATAGTGAAGAACTGGCGGGAAATGATATGAGCAAGCCAGCAGTAAAGGGGTTGTTCTTGGAGCCATTTTAAAGGGGCCATTGGCAATGGGCCCAAATCGTGTATGTCGTCATTATGATTTGTGTGTTCTAATCTTGATTGGTGTAAAATTTATGGGTGGATGTCAGGATGTGGATTGTTGATAATAGCTAAATGAACAATAGTTAAACAATAAACTTTCCAATAATTAAAGATTATGATAAAACCATTTTAATTATTTTTATACACGATGTCAAAACTACTATGACCATAATTAAAATCCTAGGAAGTTGACGTGTCTACAAACTTCTATTCTTCCAACTTCAAACTAATAATCTGGTTCGTCTTTTTAACTAAAACTACATTTCCTATGGTTCAGACATATATCCTTCCAACATTAATCTATCGGTTCAGTTTACGATATTTTTCTTTAACTTTAATTGTGTTTCCTTCAGTTCCGACTACATATCTTTCAACTCATTATGCATGTCAAGAAGCAAATCTTTATAGCTTTGTAAGTTAGTTATCCGTTTATCTATCTAAAATATTTAGTTTTTTCTTGTGTCATGTAAAAATATCACGTTAAATGTAGTTGAAATAAACAATAATATAGATCGATTACAATTACTACCAAGATATTTGTTATACAAAGACTGAAATTATGACATCCAGAAAACTTTCCATCAGATTTAAAGAAGTCTGAGAAGTAAATAATGGAATTTTGTCATCACAATAACACTTTTTGATTTCACCATTTCTGATCAACTGCATTCTCATTTGGTAGCTTCATACTAATAATGAAGAACATGACTATAAAGTAAATATGTTTACATCGTGAAAATATTGCGGCTACTTCACAATGGCCAACACATGCACGAGCTTTTAAGTGTTACATGTACACGTTAATAGCTTGTGTAGCTCACGAGGAGTTTCATTTAAGCATTTATTTCTTATGCATATGTTAATGGAAATCACAAATAATTCGCATAGTTCACCAGGTTGTTTATTAGTTGTTTGTTTCTCATGCAACTATTCTTATCACATATCATTACCATTGAAATGCAAACCCCGAATTGTCATAGAGAGTTCATGTGGTTCATTTTTTTGGGTTGACCGAGTGTTGACTGAAGATTATAGATTAACCAAACTTATGTGTAAATTATATCTTGATCAAGACATGGTACTCTCAAAACATGTGGAAATGTAGAATAACTACCAATGGGGGAATCCGGAATAGGTCAACAAACTCCCTGTTGTCCACCTTCTCTTATTTTCATTTTAAGTGGTTCTTTTTTATTAGGCACATCTACTTTGTCAAGCACAACTTTTAATTCCAACAAAGATCTATCAACTCTATCATACGCTTATTTTCATCAACATCCTAAGAGATCTATTAGAGTATTGAAAGAACTTTAGATGTTGCAAAAATAGATTTCATGCATCTATACTGATGTGACTCGTCAACATTATTCTCAAAATATCCTTTTGCGGCTCACCATCAAACATTAGATCACACAACATCGAAATCAAATTTATGTATATATATCACAAAACGACGAGACATTGTCTCATATAATTCTATTTATTTGCTTTTAACTTATGCATCCTCATTTGACACCTTGTTTCATATGAAGTGTCAACATAATCAAATGTCATGTTTCTATGCATTAATAATCAAATTATCGTTATAAATTATTATTATTAGAATAACATTCTAATCTCGTGATATACTACGTATACGTTAAACAAAAATTTTAGAGCAACGACATGGAATTATAATGTTTATCTATTTATTTATTTATCTTGTGTATTTTGCTATTGAACTTTCTAACTTAAAAAAGTTTTGTTTTAGCTTTTGGTGACACAACATTATTATGTCTCCTTAAAAGCCCTTTAGAATGTTTAGTATTAGAATTAGGATGTTTTTTATAACAAACTTTTAAGAGTTTTTATCTTTTAAGAAAATCTTCGATTCCTAACAGAATTTTACAATTTTAAAAACCAACTTCAGTAACCTATTAGTTTTGCCAAACAGACGGTTAATGTACAAGTTAATTGGATAATTAACGGGCCATGTCGCTTCTATAATCGCTTGTGCGCATGTACGGTCAACAATCATATCTTCATTTTTTAAAGTAAATGTAGGACATAGACAACAAAAATAGAAAATCTACAACTCTCCAGTTACATTAATTTCCTAGCTGGGATCGTGTAAATCAAAAAAAAAAAAGAGTGCAAATGCATCCATATATTGTTGTATGACTACAATGATAATTAGCGGAAGTTGCAATACGCATGCACCAATACCAATTTGAATGAACACAATATAACAACAACAAACAGGCTTAAGTCAGTCACACTATTGGTTTCTGAGACAAAAATACAGCAGCGTCAGTAGCTGGTTTGGTTTATAACTAGAGTTTCTAGTATCCCCCCACCCCAACTTTGGTCCTTGGATGGTGTTGTGAAAAATGTTGTTTAAGTTAGTTTATACAAATCCCCGCATCCCTTCTTGGCTGATGAATTGACACCTCAGGCTCCTCCCTTCTGGCAACATAAAATAATCAACCAGTCAAGCTTTCATTAACATTAACTCCTTACCATAACATTTCTATTTTGGGAAACTTTTCGTGTCACATTTCTATAAAATTAATGAGTTGGTACCTCTACCCTTTTAGTTTTAGAGAGCAGGTCATGATCCATAATAGCTTTCATGTGAAATTACTCTTTTACCAAATGTATTTGCACTTTTATCCATTAACTTGAGCCTCCCCATTAACCAGTGTATTTCCACTTTCATTAGATGCAGATGCAGCAGCAGGGGTATCAGGTTTGGTGGTGCTTGTTTTTTGCTCGCTTTTGCGGGACCCGGACCCAACATATCTTTTGATAAACATGCCTTCAGGGGCAGGGCTCTTATCTTTGCGTTGACCTGAAGAAGTCTCTTCTCCTGTTCCATCACCCATTCGTCTAAATTTGCTTCTCTCTGTATATTTCTGTGGGCTCCCACTCCCGCTCTCCTTTGTCGCAGCACCATCTGTACTCCCCTCTGGAACTGGAAGCAGTGCTTTGCGGCTTAGACGAAGTTGCCCTTTTTCATTGATCTGTAATGTATGTATATTATTATTACAACTTTACTAATTTAAATATAATCATCCTTAGTTCTTACACACAATCATACAACCCCCAAGGAAACAAAACTCAAACCTCAATCAGCTTCACATCAACAATGTCTCCAACCTTAAAAGCCTGAAAACAAAATTAAAATAAAATCAATCATACCACCAACACCAACACCTCATGAATATTTATTCGTTATAGTAATAAAAGGAGGTGATATGCATATATATATATATATATATATATATATATATATAACCCTTACATCTTCTGGTTTTGACAGCCAATCTGGACTCAACTCACTAATATGGCAAAGTCCCTGAAATGGAGTGGACAGGAGTGAAATTCCATTTCAATGTTCAAAATTAAAATAAATAAAAAGTTACTAATTAATCATGTAAATTCACACTACCTCACGCCCTGGTACTATTTCAACGAAAGCTCCATAAGGAACAATGGATGTGATTTTACAATTCCTGATAACCAACCAACACAAAATCAAATACATAATCCTGTAGAAACTAACATAATAAATTAATGCCAACCATTCATTTCCATACCTATATACATCACCAACAATCGGAACCATGGTCAAGTTACTGATAATAGCTTTTGACTTTTCTAAGCTTGCCATATCTCTTGCAGTTATTTTAACCTGCAATAATACATACATACCCATTCAGACATGTGAGAAATGAGATTTCATGAAAGCACTAGGCATAAAAAGCACACTATGTCATGCTTATCTTACTATTCCATTATCTTGTGTGTCAATAGAGTCCACACCAGTCTCTTCAATAATACTCTTCACCTTTTTACCCCCAGAACCAATAATCAGATTAACCTTCTCAGGTTTAACCTTCATTACAAGAATAAGTGGAGCATGCTTGGAAAGCTTCTTTGAAGGAGGAGGGGAACATTTCAACATCTCAGCTGTAAACATAAAATACAATCATGCTAAATGACAACAAAAACATATCATCATTTAAAAAGATAAAGATTGAGTATCTTTTATAAATTTTACCAAGAATACGTTTTCGCCCTTCCTTTGCTTGCATTAAAGCATGCTTCATTGTTGATAAAGTGATCCCTCCTACCTTTATATCCATTTGGAATGCAGTTACTCCATCATCATTTCCAGCAACCTGCAATCAGTAAAAGTCGATAAGTTCATCAACCCTAT
The DNA here is from genome assembly GCF_002870075.4 of Lactuca sativa. NCBI lineage: Eukaryota > Viridiplantae > Streptophyta > Magnoliopsida > Asterales > Asteraceae > Lactuca > Lactuca sativa. The sequence goes on from NC_056624.2 coordinate 197,486,721, forward strand.
CCTTCCTTTTATTTTATTTTACTTTACTTTTTGCTAAAAAAAAGACCTTAAAGTCCATATCTCCAGAAGCATCCTCAGAGCCAGTGATGTCAGATAGAATAAGTGGGGTCCCATCTCCCCCAAATTCCTTTGTGTCCAAAACCAGTCCCATTGCTATACCTGCAATAGGACTCTTTAATGGCACTCCTGCATCTTGTAATGCTAGGCATCCCCCACAAACTGATGCCATACTATACAAGACCATCCATCATACACAACAAATGAATGTCAAACAATGTTTTGGAAATATTTATTTTCATGGAAATGCATTTGTTATATATATGCACCTTGAAGATCCATTACTTTCTGTTATGGTACTCTCGACACGTATTGTATATGGAAAATCCTCTTCAGAAGGCAATACAGGTTCAAGAGCTCTTTCTGCAAGGGTACCATGACCAATTTCTCTTCTACTTGGTGCACCAATTCGCCCAACTTCCCCAACACAAGATGGTGGGAATGAATACTGTTGTATAGTGTATATTCAACAATTTGGAAACTTATCAACTTAACTGCTACAGAAATAGCAAAATAACATTTATCCAAGACCTAAAAAAAATAGTCATACTGATACATACCTGAAGATAGAACCTTTTCACATCTTCTACACCTGCAAGGATGTCTATTCTTTGAGCCATCTGTCTATCCCCAAGGGTAACCACTGCCAACGACTGTATTGCAACACAAGAGACATGAAAAAAAATAGATTATGAAGAACAGATGAGAAAAATTACAACACTTTGTGTTTTTAGCACAAACCTGTGTTTCCCCACGTGTAAAAAGAGCACTTCCATGTGCTCTAGGAAGCAATCCACATTCTGAGTCAATAACACGTATCTCCTCTGAACTTCTTCCATCGCTTCTTTTTCCTCCCTTAATCAAGAAAATACAAAATATAAAAAAGATGGCCGATTTGTAAGCTTTTGTAATATAAAAACATGGTCAACGCGCATACCTCCACTATTCGTTTTCGAAGGTATTTGGATGTTACACTCTTGAACACCAATTTCACATCTACCTCTGCGTAAAACTACATAGGAAAGAGGGATAATTAATAATCATGTAGGTGATAAACTAGCAAAAAGAAAGGGTAAAAATGGTAATGAAATGATACCAGGGGAACCGGTTTTTTAGAGACAGGTTTTATGTGAACATCGCCTTCATCAAATTCACCATCAACAACAAATTCCTCTTCTTCATCCTCATCTTCCAACATGTCTGGAGTTATTTCAGTACCAACACTAGTTTCACTTTTACTAACATAACCCTCTTCAGTAAGTATACACATAACTTTTTCCTCTAACAATGAGAGTGCTTTTCTTCTTGGTATTTTGCTTTTAAGTTGCAGCACTTTGACCAACTCATCACCAACAATTTCCTGAAGCATTATAGTATCAGTTATATAAAATCAATAAAAAAATATATATATATTCAAAAAGATGAAAAGAGACACGTACTTCCACATGTTTATACAGCTCAGGTGGAGGTAACTTAATTGAGTCAAGCATTTTGGGTTTCCCACACTTCTTTACCAAATTGTCCACCTCTTTGCATATGCCTCTTACAGCATCATGGCCAATTTCTATTGCTTGAAGCAACTTCTCTTCAGGAAGAAAGTCACAGTAACCCTAAAATTGATAAAAATCCAGAAACATAACAGACTAGTGTCAGAATGAGTAACTATCAAACTGACTATCTATTTAAATTCAAATGATGAGGAGTTAACAACAACCTCTATCATCAATATCCCACTTTCTGATCCTGCTAACAATAAATCTAGTTTTGAATTTTCCATCTCCATGGTTGTTGGATTCACAACAAACTTATCATCAATTAAACCAATTCGAACTCCTGCTATAGTGTTTGTATTTGGCACTTCTGACAAAGCTCTGTTTGTACATAATATGGCACTAACTATAATTAGGTAGCTGAAATTATAAAAACTGATGATGTGATCTAAGAGAATCAATGCTAATTTGTTGATGAATCTTACACTGCAATTCCAGCTGCTGTAACAGCTAGAGAATCTGGGGGGTGCAGACCATCATAGCTCAAAACCTACAAATTCATTAAGTATTCTCAAAAAGAACAAAGAAAACTGATATTTTAATATTTGACCATTTGGAAAGTACATACTACATACCCATGATAGTATTTGAGTTTCATGATAGAAGCCCTTGAGCATGGTTGGGCGTAATGGTCTATCAATTAGTCTACAGATAAGTACCTGTATCCCAGTAATAAATACCATTCAGAATAACTAAAATGTAAATACAAAAACTGAAAACAAATAGGGTCATTCTATTGAGGGATTTAAGAACAAACTAATACCTCATGGTCCTTTGTCCTTCCTTCCCGCTTGAAAAATCCTCCACTGGAAGCAAGAAATAAAGATCAGAATATTTGTATTAAATGATATTCAACAGTAACTTTAGGCATTGCTAGTTAGTTTTGACACATTAAAAAAGCAAACAAGCATGATATACTTGCCTAGTTCTACCAGCTGCTGAAAAACGTTCTTGATAATTTACAGACATAGGGAAAAAGTCAGAAGGCTCACTTGGAGTATCAGACAAACAAACAGATGTATAGAGAATCTGCATAAAGAAAATAATCCATTTTTCAGAGACGTATTTGAAATGTACATGACCTATTTGAAAAGGCATTGTTTCTGCAATCCCATGGCATAACATGATACAAAGCAAAATATAAACACATTTATTTCCCTGATACTTACAGTTTCTCCATCTCTTACAATAACAGATCCACTAGCTTGTCTTCCTATTTGACCAGTCTCAACTATTATCTGCAAAAGTAGGAACACATATGACAGCTATAAGAGACAATGAGAGATACTTGTAAGCTTTACAATACAACCATTGCTGCCACCATGTTTACACAATATGATTAATATGAAGTTCATCTACCTATGAACCAACAACCTAAAATAACTTCTAGCACTTTCAAGACAGTTCACACTGGATAGAGATATATGTACTAAAATCAAATACATTTCTACCCTACCACTATGAAACCAACCCCTCAAATTGCAAAACTGACAAGTATTAAGGCAACTGTTAGCTATATCGCCAGTTCACCACATTGAAATGCAATTATTTCCACCTATAAGCGTGGGCATCTTTTGATTGATGGAAAGATTGGACCTTGATGGCCATTTGCAACCGAAAATGGTAGTCCCTTTTCATGGAACTCACCAATCAATTCCTCAGATACCATCAAAACTGGTTTCCTACAAATTTAAACAAACTGGCAAAAATATAAAATCCTACGCAGTTGGGACCTTGGGTGTTCAAATCTCGTAAGACACAAGGTCGTGTGAGTGTGTCACATGAAAGAAAGGAAATGCTTGAGCAGGCAAAAAATAGAGAACAAAACACAATACTACACCACCACCACACACCGGAAAGTAATTTCACCTTGCTAGTATCTACCGTCTAAACCTAGCAATCCAATATATTAAATTCATTTCCGAGAAAATTCACAACCCTACGCAATTCGAAAATAACTTAAAACCATAACTGAAATGGCCAACTTACGTGTCTATCTCCGACGGGAATTTTAACGGAATGGCGGTGAGGGAAAAACGGTATTGCTTCTTTTTCTGCGACTGAGTCGCCATTAGACTCGCGATTTAGAGCCCGTATTTTGAACCGATTCGAGGTTATTCTTCTTGACAAAAGGAAAGCACAGACAGAAGGAATAGAGTGGGGTTTTGTAAGGGGGAAGTAGGAGGAGATAGGGGGTTTGTTGTCTCTACTAGTTGTTGAGTGTGCGAAGTGAGAATAAGGTCGGCCATGGAAGCTACTGCTTGCTAGCATTTCGACAGCAATCAGTGTGACAGTGTGTGAGAGAAAGAGAGATTGGTGAAGACGATGGTGATGGAGGAGGAAACTCTTATCCGTTGTTGCTGGCGCGCGGCATGTGCATAAAATCTACTCGCCCCGGCCCAGCCCAGTTTATGGAAAAGATGGACTAACGGGTCTAGACAAGTGACTCTTTCACTTGGACCCTATCTATCATAGATATCTCTAATATAAACTTTTTATTATTATTTAAAGAAAAAACATCATAAATGATCCATCTGGTTACCCAAAATCAGAAGTTTAGTCCCTGTAGTTTAAAAACCTCATAGATGGTCCCTGTGTTTTCAAAACTTTTGATAATTGATCCTTATTGCTAACTCCGTTAATATATGAACATTTTCGTCATTTCACTTCTACAGGGACTAATTTTGATGTTTTCTCTTATTTTAAAAAAAGAAAAAACTAAATATAAATATTTAATATATAATCTCTCTCTCTCACACACAGCAAGCCTTAATCCCCACCCAAACACCATCCCACGAAAGAGACGGTAGATTTTAAGAGGGTGGTTGCCCCTCTCTTGCCAATACACAATCCAATATCAGATCATGAAAGAGTAGATGATTTCATCCCCTATTATTCGCTAATAATCAATAGTCCTTGAGGAATGAACTTAAAAACAGAAGATTAACTGCCATTTCTTTATTAAATTGTAGATGGATGTCTGGATAATGATGTTTTATGTTGCTTTTTGGTACTTGTTTCTTGAGGCAATGATGACACTGTTCTGGATCCAACTTTTTCGAGCTTTAGTTTCGACGTTGGGTGCAACTCGACCCGTAACTTGGCGGAGCAACACCAATAATGTTGCAGGCATGACAGTGTTTGATCCCCTTTCTTTGATTCCAAATGTACATATCTGAGCCTCTCATTCAAAATGAAACCATGTTCTCGAACTAATAAATGCAAAACAAAGGTAAGATCTGTATTTCGTAACTTGTAAACAATTCCACTCAGAAAAGATGAGGCAATTTCAGAGGGGACGATGAATATGGGTTCTAAGGATGGTTTCCCTTTCCCCACTCTTCATAAACCAAAAACCCTTCAAATACTTCTCTTGATCTTGTTATTATTATTATTATTATTATTATTATTATTAGGGTTAATATCATATTTAGGAAACAAACAATTCTCAATTGTGCAAAATTTATTGTTCTTCACGTATAATTTTGTTACACCCATTAACACAGGTGACCAATTTGAAATGGGTTTTTTTCATGGAGATTTGCAATGGGTTCAATAACCCTAATTTCTTCTTCATGTCAAAGATGATGGATATGCAGAGGGTTCAATTTTAAGAGAGTGTGTATGTTTGATTTTCTTCAAGGAGGAAGTTTGGAGAAGAGAGAGACCGTTGCATACTATTTCATTTTTTATTTTTTTAAAATAAGAGAAAACATAAAAATTAGTCCCTGTAGAAGTGAAATGACGAAAATGACCCTCAATTAACGGACAAAAATTAACGGAGTTGGCAATAAAGACCAATCGTCAAAAGTTTTGAAAACACATGGACCATCTATGAGGTTTTTAAACCACGGGGACTAAACTTCAGATTTTGGGTGACCACAGGGACCATTTATGATGTTTTTTCTTATCATACATACTTATAAAGCTAGCATTTTTTCTTGAATCTCATGCATTTGAAACTCCCATTCATTTTTTCTTTAACCACATTCTTTTGAAACTCCTATGATTTTTCAATTTCTTTCTAATAATGATTATAGGTTGGTTAATAAACTTAAATAAATATAAAACCTAAAATGTAATCATATATAAACTAAATTTCAATATTAAAAGAATATATTTTTTTCTACTTATAAAGTTATGTTTTTAACATTTAACATATTATACTTAATTTATTAGGTCTAATATGTTGTTGTATGTAAACCATTATCATTTTAAAGCTACAACTTTTGAACAATTTGTATAAAACACTTAAATTGTTATTTTAAATATAACCTTATAAGATCAACTTAAATATAAATTTTAGTTCAACTTAAACAATCTAAATAATATTTTGTAAAATAGTTAAAAGTGATAAATTATAGTGTCTTTCTAATAATGATTATAAGTTGGTTAACAAATTTAAATAAGTATCAAACCTAAAGTATAATCATAAATAAACTAAATTTCAATATTAAAATAATATTTTTACTTCTACTTAGAAAGTTTTGTCTTTAACTTTTAACATATTATACTTAATTTATTAGATTTAATATGTTGTTGTATGTAAACCATTCTCAATTTAAAGCTACAACTTTTGAACAGTTTGGACAAAATACTTAAATTGTTAATTTAAGTATAACATTACAGAGTCAACTTCAATATAAATTTCAGTTTCAATTAAAAACTCAAAGAATGTTTTGTGAATAGTTAAAAATGAAAATTTGTAGTGTTAAATGCAAAAACTAAATTGTAGTATCAATTTAACTAAAATATTTTCTAAAGATATTCTTATAATCGTTAAAAGTTTTCAAATAAGTAGCTTAAAATAATTTACAATAGCAATAGTTAAAAATAACTCTATATAAATGATTATATTGTTACCTTTAAAATAAAATAAAAATTGTTTGATGTTTTAAATAATTACAATGATAGAAATTAAAACTTTAAGAAAATAAATTTTAAAAAAATAATTAACAATAACAACAACTATAAATAACATTAAACCATATATTATATTTATTTTTATTCATGAATAACCCACGGATAGAAGTCATTCAAAAGATTGAGATTATGCGGTTTTAATAGATGTATATATTATCATATAATTCAAATTAATCAATATTTTATATCATCTTAGTAAACGAATTATTATATCAAATTTAATAACCACAATATTGTTATATTTAAAAAAAAAAACATATATTGGTAAATATTTCAACTATATAGATGCTTCTGCGCAACGCGCGGGCATTCGCCTAGTTTAAAACTAAAATGGAACAAAGAGTAAGGTCATTCACGTCACTGCAATACCAACTCATCTTTCAATTAAGCAATTCATTTTTTTTAATTATCTCTCACATCAATAATTAAGAACACTTTCAAAAATGGCCCCCACTAACACCTCAATAATTCATTTATATATTATTAGTTATTTAAAAAACTAAAAATACTAATATATATATATATATATATATATATATATATATATATATATATATATATATATATATATAGAGAGAGAGAGAGAGAGAGAGAGTTAGGTTCAAATGTTTTCAATATCTATTGTGTGCCTGTATGATTGATTCTGGACCAATAATTTTAGTTATTTTAAGAAAGTAATTAATGCATATTAAATGTTGAAGATGTAATTAATACCTATTATATCTTCAACATGTAATATGCATTAATTACTTTCTTAAAATAACTAAAATGATTGGTCCAGAATCAGTCATACATGCAAACAATAGATAGTGAAAACAAAATAACCTAACCCTATATATATATATATATATATATATATATATATATATATATATATATATATATATAATCTAGTACATAAATAAATAAACACAAAGATTGTCGGGTTTTCTTAAAAATAGATAACTTTTACTTTAGTTATGTATACAACAGTTTTGTTAAAATATTTGAGCAATAAAAATTATTTCAATAGAAGGTTGTGATAGTTGGTGGTAAGGTCCACACTGCAAGGCTTTCACGGAATGAAAGATCTATGTATATGTGGCATGTGGCATATTTTTAAGTTGATCTGACATTTGTAATACCATCTGCAAGACCTGATGCAGATAGTCTAATATGTTATCATATTTCACTTTTGGTGTATTTTTTAGAATAAAAAGAACTTATAAAAATTATTAAAAGAATACTTCAACTTATTAATCTTTCTATATATTTATTAAATGTAATATGAATTTGATACAAACATATTAAACTTTATATATATAGTTAGTTAGTAACATTTTAATTCCGGTTATTTGATTAAAACAAAATAAAAACTGATAAATTTAAAATATAAAAGATTAAAATTGAAAAATAAAATTCAACTCTACTTTTTTAAAAATAAATAGATGTATTGCCATTTATTTGCTCCAAAATGGAATTAAGTTGAAGATGTTTTACCTCCATAATGAGTAAAAGTTGTTTCCAAAACATAATGGTTGCAAACTATTTTTGAAGTTTGAAATATTTATTCTGTAAACTTGACAATTAATTTTTGTCATTTTTTAAAACATTAGTTATGAAAATATGATTTTCTTGTGGTATATGTATTGGTAGGTTTTATAAGTGAACTTTCCTCTTTTCAATATCTTGCAACACATTTTTCATAATTTTTTAAATATATTAAAAAAGAGTTGTTAATATGAGATATTTAAAGTGCCAGAAATAATCAAAGACCCAATACCATGAATAACATCGTATTGGTGATATGAAATTTATCTTTTTATATATGAACTGTCATGTTTTGGTTTATTTGTAGGGTCGTTCCAATGCATGGGCGGTAATCCTGGGCATCAATTTTTTAGGGGATAATTCTAAGCCCGGTTATTCTGAGTATATGTTAAATCTTCAGCGCGTTCTTTTAATTTTGTGGATCTCGTGTCATAATTCATAGGGGAGATTGAGTTGAAGGCGACAAGCAAAAAACTAGGAGGAATGGACGTGTATGGTAGAACAGAAGACGAGGAGACATGTCAATTCATTCTTCACATCCTCAACCGATCGACAGCTGGAGATTCCCTAGAATGATGCGACTTCCGGGTTGTCTTTTTGGCAATATAAATCGCAAATTAACAGCTTTGATCTCCTCTGACAACAGCTCTCACAATTATGGTCAGCGGTCTGCATTTTTGTTTTATGTTTCTATAAATCTAGTTATGTTTGTTATTGTTTTCTCTCTACAATTATGGATAATTGAGGTAGTTTTCGATTGTTGTAAGTTATTTTTTAGTTATGTGAGCTTTATAGATTGAAATCAATTTTAGTTATTTCTTTTAAATGGTTTTGCAATTCCCGATTCTATTATTATTATTATTGTTATGGTCATTGATTAACTTATTATAATCAAATGTTTTTTTTTGTAATTTATATAGAGTGTGATCAATTTTTGTTTTTATAATTTATAACTTGTTGTGCTACTTTTGGTTCTCTTATTCTATAACAACATGTAGGAACTAAAGCTCAAATTTATGTAAAAACATTCTTTATAATCAGTCAGGTTCATAGATTTGGATTTTCAATGTCTGAAAGTAACCACACACTCACTTTATCAGAAGATGATCAGACAACACTACGACTTGTAGAAGTAGTATTCTTCGGTGAAACTAGGAGATCTTCACAAAAATCGGACTTCTCGCGGGCAGAGCTTTGGCTCGCCAACTATTTTTCTCGAGATCTTCGGGGCTTCGGGACTTGTTTCAGGTCTCGGGACTCATACCGGGGCTTCGGGGGGTTAAAATAGGGCTTAGAGAGAGTATCGAGAGTGGGAGAGTAAGAGATGAGCAACCAAACTCGGCTGCCCCTTGAATTCTATTTATAGGGCAAAAATGCTAGGTTCACCTCGTGAGCTCGATACGTCATTGCGTTCGTCATGGCCACTTGCCCTGGAAGACGTCCATCATTTGTTTACCTCGTGAGCTCTGACACAACCTTGGGGTTCGCGCCCAGAACTTCAGAAATTCATAACTTTCGCATACGAGCTCCATTTTCGACGTTCTTTATATCCACGCGTAGGTGAGATTATGCTCTAAAACTCTCGTTTGGACTCCGTTGGCTAATTTTGACTTTATTTTTATTATATTATTTTTAGTAGGCCGGGACAAGAAAACTCTATTATAAATTCGTAACTTTTTCATCCGACGTCCGTTTTCGTCTGTATTTTTACCGTTGCACTGCCATTGACGAGATCTTCGATTCTCTTTTAGATTGTTTCGGCTAAAAACCGCTCGATCTCAAATCGAGTATTCGGGCTGCACACTGGTAAGTCGAAACTTAGAAAAATCATAACTTCCTCATACGAAGTCAGATTTGGACGTTCTTTTATGCACGCTCTCGGTTTAACGTATTCTACGACTTTCTTTAGATCGCTAAGGCTAAATATTGCTCTAACATAAATTCACTTTTTAAGTCATTCAGTGTCGTGTCGGTTATGTCGCGAAACTTCGACAGGTCATAACTTATTTGTTATAACTCGGATTTCGTCGTTCTTTATATATACGGAATCCTTGTAACATATACTACAACTTAGTTAAGATTATTCATTCAAAATAATCTTCTATCAAAAGGTCATTTTTGACGCTTATCGTCTCTAAATTGACTAGCCCTGATCTATGGACGTTACATTACACCATAAGAATGTTGTAGTGCTCAAAACCCATCAGTCTTAGTCTATTATCCTAAGGTTTTAAATTCTTCAGTAATCCCAAAGTCTACTTCGAGATCAAAATAACGAATAACCAGGTGGATCATATCGGAAGTAGGGTCCATTTTGTCTACAGAGTATACTATTTGGAAATCCCACTTTAAACACCCCATTAAATCCAGCTTAGACATCACTCCCCTAATTAGATCAGATAGTATAACGATTTGGATTCATGAATAAATCTTACATATAAGTTCTTATAAATTACACAGAGGCGTAGTAAGTGTATCTCACTTATAGATGAGAACCGGGAATTAAGCGGGCATAATACTGACTTGGGATCTCCTACTCGAAGGCTACTACTCAGATGAATACTCAGGGACATCGCAGGGCTTCATCGCAGAGCAGAAATGAAGGAAAATAGGCTAAGTAACGAAAATTTTAGAGAGAAATCAATTGTAACATCCCGGAATAGCAAGAGTATAGTTGAAGGGCTAAAAGAGTAAAATTGGAAGGGGAACTCGGCGAGTCCATGGGTGGACTCGGCGAGTACAGTCGCGACTTGGTCGCGTGTTAAGTGGCCGACTCGACGAGTCAATAAGATGGACTCGGCGAGTAGGTGCTGAATGGAGAAAACCCTAAATCCGGAGGTTGAGCCCTATATAAAGAACATTATGTTTCCTCCCCAGCCTCCTTATCATCCCTTGAGTTCCAGAAACCCTAATTTCGTGAGGAAACCCCATTGTTGAGTGAATTGGAGCTTGGAGAGGTGGTTGTTGAAGAGATCTTGAAGGAAAAGAGACTTTGATCAAAGGGCTTTGCAAGGATTCGGGTTAATCTTCTCTTGGGGCTTCCTTTTGAAGTATCATTTCATTGTTTGAGCTGCTATTGTCTAGATTCTTCATTTTGGGGGTGTTAGAGATCATATCTCTTGGTGTTTTGGAATTTAGAGGTTAGATCTGAGGTTGCTACCTCAGATCTGGAATGGAGAAGGGTTGGAATGCCTGAAAGTCCCTGTGTTTGAGTGTGTAGTGAAGCTATCATGTCCCAAACCCTAGCCCTAAAGTGTAAAAGGCATAGATCTCTTTGGATTCACGTAAAGTTTGCCACTTTACGTGATGGATAGGTTGTAGGAGGCTAGATCTATGTTTTGGATCAATTACATGGCCTGGAATGCTTCTGTATGGATTCAAACCGGTGGTACTCGGCGAGTCACATGAGTAGACTCAACGAGTTGGATGAAGATGGCCTGGAACTCGACGAGTTGTAAGAACAACTCGGCGAGTAGGTTGAAGATAGCCTTAGACTTGACGAGTCTGTTCTTGGACTCGGCGAGTCTTGTCGAAGAGTCCCAATCTTTTATGGTTGAGCCGTGAATCGGTGAGTCAAGGGATGACTCGGTGAGTTATGTGTGAGTGGACTCAGAGTTGTTGGACTCGGCGAGTCTCGGGGTGACTCGGCGAGTTGAGTCGCGGATTGGGGGAATTCTGAGCATGGGGACTCGGCGAGTCATCGGGTTGACTCGGCGAGTAGAGTTAGTCAGGGGTTGACTTTGACTTTGACCAAAGGTTGACCAGTGGTTTCCAGGGGCATTTTGGTAATTGTTGGTTATTGTTTTGAGTTCAGTGCCTTGGTGGTTGTCCAGTGGTGGAGATCTTATCAGTGATCGGAGCAACTTGGGTTATCTGTTCAGTCGGCAGTATCGAGGTGAGTTATCCTCACTATATCAACAGGGTCTAAGGCACCAAGGCCGGCCCTTATCGGATTGAGATCCGGGTAGTTGTTGTTATGTTATTGCTTTGATATGTTTGCATCCTGATAGCTAGGATGGTATATGTTAGAGACCGGATTGAGATCGGTATCCTGAGAGATAGGGTGATGCTATGCTAGTGACCGGTTAGGTCGGTATCTTGGTTAGGATGATGATATGTTATGTGATCTGTTTGATCTGCTTGTTGACTGTGAATTTCTATATGATTGTATGTATATGTGCACATGGTTGTTTGGACTGGAGTTGGGTTGAGTCGGGTCCTGCTTTGTGCTGTAGGCCAAGATACCCAGGGCGGACCGGTTGTCCCGAAGACCCAGCGAGCGGTCCGGATAGGCTGTAGGCCCCAAGAGGGCGGGCCAGACGTGCCGAGGCTCGGAGAGTGGACCAGGCCGACTGAAGGCCCGGTGCGGGCGGACCAGTCATACTGTAGACTCAGAGAGTGGACCAGGTGGATTGAAGCCCCGGTGCGGGCGGACCAATCACACTGCAGACTCGATGTATGCGGTTAGATTCGTAGAGTGGACCAGATGGATTGAAGGCCCAGTGCGGGCGGACCAATCACACTGTAGACTCGAGGTATATGGCTAGACTCGGAGGGTGAACCAGGTGGACTGTTGGCCGGTGCGGCGGACCAGTCCCACAGTAGACCCGAAGTGCATGGCTGTTATGTGATCGGATATGTTATGGCATGTTATGCGTGTATGGTATATGTGGTTGGTATTTTGGGGATATCTCACTAAGCTTTCGGGCTTACAGTTGTGGTTTTATGTTTTTCAGGTTCTTCAGGAGACCGTGGCAAGGCGAAGGCGTGATCGTACCGCTCCTCGTGTCTATGTTGTGATGAGATTCTGGGAATACTTAAAATAAATTGTATTAAAAACCTTTTTGTAATAACTTTAATGGAATCGGGTTGTTTTCGTAAATTTTAAATTGGTTGAAATTTTTGGTCGTTACATCAATATGATGGTATGAGGAGGAATGAATGAATGAGCTGCTATCTATAGGCTGAGTTCTTGGGATGCGCGCCATGCATCATGGTCATGCGTCGCGCTATTAGTTGGGACATAGTGACGTGGCTAAATACTGGCCCGACACGTGTCGCAAAAGTGGGTGGGGTTGCGTGGTTTTGTTGGGCGCGCCGTGAGCTGTACACGTACCATTTTTTAGATTTTCATAATTACGTATCTCCTTCATATGAAATCTGTTTTTGACGTTCTTTATATCTCCAAAAATCCCTCAACGAGATCTACAACTTTTGTTTATAATCCGTTAGCTACTTTTGACTTTATATTTTTCACACAGGTTTAGACTGTTAAAGCTTGTATAAAAAGCATAACTCTCTCATTCGGTGTCTGTTTTCGACAAAGTTTTTATCGTTGAACTCCGATTAACAAGATCTTCAACTCATGTTTAGATTATTTTGGCTAAAAGTCGACCGATCTAAATTTGATTTTTAAGTGGAATACTACTATGGCGAATCTTAGAAAAAAATCACAACTTCCTTTCACACAGTCAGATTCGGACGATCTCCATATGCACGCCCTCGATTTAACGATTACCACGACTTTTGTTTATATTACTAAGGCTAAAAAGTAATTTATCAGAAATCTACATTTTACGATATGAAGCGTTGAACTGGTTTAATCGCGAAACTTCGAAGCAAAATAAATTGTTCGTATGTAGTTAGATATGAACGCTTGTTATATCTCCAGAATCCTTATGGCGTGTATTATAACTAGGTTAAGATTACTTGTACTAAGTAATCTTTTATCTTCGATGCGTAATTTATTTTATTATTAAATATACCTAATACCCTATAGAACACATTGTAACGCCCCGACCCTCAAGTGAGAATTTTATGGCTTTGATTTTCATAAGTTGCAAGGTCTACTCGACGAGTTGGATGTCCTGACTCATCGAGGACGAGCGGTTTGGGTCACGTGTTTAAGCGACCTACTCGCTGAGTCCAAGATAGGACTCGACGAGTAGGAGCTGAAGGATGAAAACCTAATTTTCGGGGTTTTGCACCCTATTTAAAGGATCATAAGCCTCCTTCAGTCTTCAGCCCCCTTACAGCCTCTTGAGAGTCCAACAAACCCTAATCCGTGTGTGTGCTTCATTCTTATGTGTTTTAAGCTTTGGAAGGTGGATCTTTGTAAGAAGAGCTTGGAGAGAAAGTGGCTAGAAGCAGGGGACGTGTGGGGATCTGATATCTACCTCAGTTAACATCTTTTGGAAGGTATCAAGTCGTTACCTTGACCTCATTTCACTATAGATCTCATTTAGTTAAAGATTAGGGCTTTTCTAGCATAATAAGAAGTTATTATTGGGTATGAGCTAAGATTTGAAGTTCTAACTTCTGATCTGAACTCTCTTTGGTCTCTAGGTCCACAAAGCTCTCAGCTTTAGCAAGTATGTGTTGGATTAGTGTCTAAGTCCATAACTATTTTGGTATGTACTTGACCCGATGGTGCATGGTCCTTTTGGGTTGCCTTCACCAAAGCAACTTGATTGGAGAAATAAATAGAAAGAGAGGTTATTATGATTTGTTAATATGTTATAAGAATAATATATTAAAGGAGAAATCATATTTGTTTAATTAATATTGGTCGATAATTAATTAAGAATTAATTTTGTGATCAAGTGTAATTAATTAAACTAGAGAGGCTGATTTGTAATTATGTGATAGTTACAAAATAAGGTAAGGATTATCTTATAAGTGTGGTGAACGAATTTAAGGTTGGAAAGCCTTAGAATTCGAGTATGATAAGGATTCAAGGATTATCTTATTGGTTGCTTAATGGATAATCAACTAGATAAGGATAATGACTGAAACCCTATCTCTACACCTATATAAACAACCCCAAGGTCATGAATTCGGGTATCCCTTCCCAAGAAGCCCTAGATACGAATTCTAACCTCCCTCCTCTCTCCTTATACCTTCTCCACTTGCTTATGGTGTTTGTAAGCCATTAGAGGAGTGACACTTGTGACTCTTTGCTTTCCAAGGTCAATTCAAGGAGGAATTGGATTGTTATTGCTACATAACAATCAAGGTATGTTCTTAAACCTATTTACATGTGAATTCTGATTTCCATATGCTAGTATTAGGGTTCTAAGTCTTGGATTCAAAGTATGTACAATAGAGAAACCTAGATCCGAGCTTTAGGGTTTGTATGAGCACATAGGATGTCTTATGACCAAAACCCATCAGTGGTATCAGAGCCTTGACTGGTTTCTATTGTATTGATGCTTGATATGTTTAAAAAATTCGATTTTTGGTGTTCTGCTTGATGGACTCGGCGAGTCCCACTGTGGACTCGGCGAGTTGCCCCTACTCGGCGAGTTCCAGAGGGTGACTCGGCGAGTCAGTGCGTCAGACAGTGCTTATCTCGGGATTTCTTGCTGTTTTTGCATTGGGATAATTACCTTATCATGTTAGATTAATATTAATCCGATTATATGATATATTTGACTATATTTTTAATCTAATTGAAGATATTTATCAATTAATAAGATAATTGTTTCCTTATAAGATAATTGATTAATTATTTTAAGTAAATTGATAAATTGTTTTTGCAAGAAATCATCAAATATGGATAATTATGTGATTAAATGTTAATTTGAATTATTTGTTATTTGATCCTTGTTGTTGTGAAAAGTTTCATATTTTGCCCTTTAGGTTTTATAGTTTAAATTTGAACCCCAAAAGTTTTGTTGTTTTGAAATTTAAATAGTTGAAACCCTAATGTTTTGAAAAAGGTTTCAAAACTTGCCCTCAAGTTTTGGAATTTAAAAGTTGATTAAAAGGTTTAATTAGGAATGTTAAATTCTAAAACTAGTATAGTTTTGAAAAAGTTCAAATCACACCCTTATGGTTTTATTAATTAATTAAGGTGTATAATCAAAAGAGGTTTAATAAATCCATAAAAGTTTTGGTTTAAAATTTAATTGAATTAAAAGTATAACTATTAAATTTAACCACATAGTATTTTAAAAGTGTTAAAATACACGCTATACTATATATATAACATTAAAAGTCTAACATTATATATATATGTATGAGTAAAGGTCAGTCTTACCGTTAGTAGGCCTCATTCACGAAGCTGATCTATAAGGGGTGTTTAAGGAAATTGCCTATAAAATGGCGATTGAATGGGTATCCACTCTTACCCACCGCACTCTTGACTAGTGGAGGGTCGTTAGCCGAACGGGTAGGATAGGACGAAACCTTCCATTATAAGTATAATGAATTACTAAAGTAACTAAATGTTTTCATAAAATTCCCAATCTTAGTTACTTAGGCAAAAGTGAATTGATGCAATTCCATGAAATTACACTTTGTGCCCTTGCGAAGACGTTAGTGGAGCGTGTGTGGTTAACCGGCACACTAAATGGGTCTAAGCAAAGGTAGCAAAGGGTGACTCAATGTTTGTCATAGTTTGGTGGAGCGTGTGTGGTTTACCGGCACATCGAATAGGTGACTGTAACATGTGAGGGCACCATGTAGTTTGCATGGTTATTCACACCCGCTTTGTGATCCTCGGCATCCCAGTCACAAACAAGAGGGGCATATCGAGATATAAACATGCCATTGAAAGTTCAATGCATCTCAAAGGATCTAGGAGTTTTCATAGATTTAAGACTTAAATTTCTTTTTCGTTTTTTCATGGTGGAAATTAGTGAATCGTCATTCACTTACCTTCAAATATTCTGCAACTAGATTACGGCATCCCTTTTCTAGGTTGTAGCGTATTGTGTTGGGTCCTAGCCTTGGAATTTCATTTGGGTGATCTACCAAGGACTCAATCTATCAACTAACTTGAATTCTTTTTTTCTCCCGTATTGTAGATGTCAAAGTTCGACAACTATGGTCTTCCCAAATCCCGTGGAACAAGCATTCCACATGAAGATGATATTCCACGATTTGATCGAGGAACAAGAAATCATGCTTCACTTCCTCCTCCTCCTCCAATTATTCTCCCTAACCCACAAGATTGTAAAATTGAAAGGTTCAATATCACTCAAGCCCTTTTTGGCAAGTAAACATAAAGAAGGTAAGTCGGTGTGTGCACACGTCCTCGGGATGAAGTCGCACATTGATAGACTAAGAATGATGGGATCCGTTATTAGTGAAGAGATGGCTGCTGATTGGGTTCTTCAGTCACTTCCTAACTCGCATAGTGAGTTCATAAGAGAGTACTATATGATGAACCATGACGTGACCCTTATAGATCTCACCTATATGCTTATTGCTGCCGAATCAGCAATGGATTGGTGCAATAGAAAAGCAAAGTTAATTGGTGAATCTGCCTTCAAGACCTCTATGGATATAGACAATGGCAATGAAAGACATGCAATGATCGAAAAGTTTGATCATAAGAGAAAGGCGATGTCTGAAGTAGTTCCATGTGTTGTTCCGAAAGAGTCAATTTGATTGCCATTGGAGACAAAGTTGCCCTAATTACCTAAGAGATCTAAGAGATGGGAGAGTCAAAGGTATGACTGCACTTTAGGTAAAAATCCACTATCTAACTCCGTTAAGCTCCTATTCATTGATTCTTAATGCATGATGTAATAAGATTACATTTGAGTGCTTTGTAGGGTCGGTGAAAAGAAAGGAAGCTTGATAAGAGAGCAAGATGAATCTAAGAGATGGATCTCGATCGCATGGACTTGAAGATTAGATTTTGAGCTTAGAAAGTTATGATAGAGTTGTTAGAAATTTTCTTTTGTACATAGTTTTCAATGGATTTTGCATTGTAAGGACAAATTTTTTCCGCTGCTTTTATAAATAAAATAAATTTTGTTTGACTTATTTATTTATTTGTTTATTTCCTTACAATGAAATCGTTATGAAAATTGATGTTTGAATATTTCTACAACGAATGGATATGATTCTTAGTTATGTTGTAAAAGTCGAGAATTTACCAAATAGGGAGAGTTTCTCATCGCCCAAGTTTCAATTGGACAGAAATTTGGAATCATGCAACTTGGTTGCATGATGAATGAGAAATTCATATTTGGAAATTAGAGCAATTCGTTGACAAAGTGTCAAGTGAAGGACTAGGAGATCAAGTACACAAAGTAGTGTGTTGATCAAGTTCACCATAAGAATAACAAAGATATTCGTCATGATTTACTAAAGGCTTAGTAAATATGATTATACTTACAAGATTAAGTGTAATTCTAAATTGATTAAAGGGTTTAGATCAATAGTAGAACGAATAAGAAGAATCAAGAAGGCAGAAAGATGAAAGTTTCTCCATTCTAAGAAGAAGGGAGAGTACCTTTTATGCTTTATGATAGGTCTTAATGATTAAGAACCATATCTCAATTGATCTTCTAAGTGAGTCTTAGTACAATTGTATGTCTAAGAAGAGGAATCAAGAATTGAAGAAATGGTTAAATCAACAAGTCAATCATACTTCGTTCCAATAACAAGTCTTAAAGTTAAGATTGTGACATTGAGTGAAAGGTATTAAGAAGGTTTGTAACTTTCATTAAATGTGGTAAGATTGTGATGTCTTGAATAAGACAAAGACCAACTTGGACCAATTTATGAAGTGTTTTGATAAAAACTACACTAACTCTTGAATATTTGTTTGTCAAGAAATGTTTTGACAAGAGAATCGTATATGTCAAGGAGTCAGTGGGAGTCTTAATGGTCTTGAAAGGTTTCAAGAACAAATCAAATAAACCTTATCGATCATCACTAGCACACGAGTTGAGGTTTACAACCTATCGTGTTGACATTATTTTGATTCTGTGTCAATCCAATCGAGTTAATTATGCATGAGAGTTCTATGAGTTCTCATTTTGAACGCATAAAAGGCAAAGCACCTTAATCAATGAAAGGTGCATTGATAGGAAAGGGTAAGCTGCTTAACTACTTGGAAGACATGGTGGGCAGCTGTGCTACCATAAAGGCAAGAAATCAAGATTAAGAAAGTTCGGTCCATATGAGTTTGAATTTGTTGTAAACTTTAGTTTTAACAAATTCACATGGATAAGAACACATACATCGCTCAAATCTAAGTGTCATAAGATTTCCTCCTTCATGAAAATGATTGTGAGGAAATGCTTTCACTAAGACAGATTTTCAGAAGATAGTGATTGTAAAATTGCATTCTCGAATTCAATTATGGTTACGGCATCCCTTTCCATAATTTGAATTGTGAGGTTTGGCAATTAGTCTTAATTGTTTAGACACACATATGAACTATCGAAGGCAAAGGTGTATAAGTTCAAGAAGCATTGATAAAGGATTATCAAAGCACTAAGTATTAGAAACATGAACTTAAGAAATTCAATAAGTATTGTCTTTCTGGAAGTTGAGATGTTTATGAATACATGTCGAAGCTAGTGGGAGCATAAGTGTTATGTTTTAATAATCATCATGATAGTGGGAGCATAAAAGTTATGATTGTATGATTATTAAGAAAAGTATTGCAAGGTAAGCAATATTAATTATAGAAAACAAGAGTCATACTTTGCAAAGTTATAAGAGTTGAAAGGTTGTTTTGCTATAATTAAGGGAGAGAATATTATGCTTCATTTCAAATCTAAAGGATTAGGTTGAGAAATGTTAATAAATTTAGTTAAAGGTACATAGTGTGTTCTTAAAATTTCGATTATGATTACGGCATCCCTCTTCACAATTCGAATTTTGAGAACATAGCAAATAAAACATTATGCGTCGTGTCCCATACGCTTCGGGTATAGGATCGATTGCAAATGCTTTAATGTTTGACCATTCTAAAATTTTCCAAATGTCGAGCGCATTTAGAGGGAAAAGGGACTAGAATTGGTTTTGACTAAAATAATTAAACAACTATCAAAGGACAATCCAAGTTCGACGAGGATTGGTTGCTTGTGAGTAGTTGGAAGTATAGTATTGGAAAATATGGAAATGTTTCCATATTGGATGGACTATATCGACATCGTTACGAATAGATAAGATTCTATTAAGAATGAGTTGTCATATGGAACATATGGAAGTGTGTCCATATTGGGAATTGAATATTGAGAAATTTATGATTAGATTATAAACTTCTATGCAAAAGGATGTTCAAAGAAAGTACCTTAAGTGAGAGACATCACATCTATGGAATTGTCTTGTAACAATCTCCGATAGAAGACTTTGTAATATCATTGGCAATAGTCTTATGTGACTTTGGTGCAGTGACATTACGAAAGGATAAGTTGCATAGAATGTTAGAATCTAGCATATTCTATAAGTAGCAAGAATTTGATATTCTTTAACTTATGGAAAAAGGATTTGGAGTTGAGAAATGAGAATGATTGGAAATGTGTTCAATATGATCTATTTCACAAAGTAAGAACCATAGGTAAACATTGTGTGCATGCTAGGAGCATGGGACAAGTGTTGTAATTCAAGTAAGAAGTTGATTACTCGGAACTACAAATAATGAGTAATCAATATGGTGATAAATAAAAGGTGTTTTATTTATGCTCAAAGGGTTGAGGCCATATGGGATTAGTATTATTCTTGTGTTTCACATTTGCATGTTTTGACTTCCAGAATAATTGAGTTTATTAAGAATAATCGAATTATTCAAACGGGCCACAGTCGTTCATATGTTGGAAGTAGATATGAATGAAGACTGTCGTGAATTGGTGTGTGGATTGTCTAGAAAAGTATTAGACATAAGCAAATGTTTGCTGCAACGTTCATGAGTGCTTATGAATGTGATTTGAGCATTGGATTAAACCCACGCTCACTTGGATCACTCCATGGATTGTATCACGAGTGATTGGTGAGACGATAACATCTTATATTCTTGAAACCGAGATGTGTGAGTTGTATCTTGCGAATCGGTTGCACATTGATAATATGTAAACGCACTAGTAACTTGGTGTTATAAAACATATTGTTGTGTGTGATTCGGTGCGTGAGTACAAGCAAGCATTGTATCAAAGTTTATCCGTTCCTTTTATCCAAAGTAGGATAAAAGTGATATCTTTGGGCCCCTCGATGGTTTAGTGATGACAAACGTAAATGCTCGGTCGGGCTAGGGCTAATTTGATTTGTTCAATTAGTCTGTCGTCATAAATCAGAAATCGAGATATAGTACAAAGAGAATGATTTGAAATCATATATCATATGATATCTAGAATGGAGGAATATATGATCCCTTATCTAAGGACACGCGTATTTGATATGATCAGAGTTGACAGCGGCTTTGGAAAGCTACGATTGCAGATCGGGATCCAAAGTCATACGCAGAATAGTTATTAGACTTATCCAAGTGGGAGACTGTTGGATTAGTGTCTAAGTCCATAACTATTTTGGTATGTACTTGACCCGATGGTGCATGGTCCTTTTGGGTTGCCTTCACCAAAGCAACTTGATTGGAGAAATAAATAGAAAGAGAGGTTATTATGATTTGTTAATATGTTATAAGAATAATATATTAAAGGAGAAATCATATTTGTTTAATTAATATTGGTCGATAATTAATTAAGAATTAATTTTGTGATCAAGTGTAATTAATTAAACTAGAGGGGCTGATTTGTAATTATGTGATAGTTACAAAATAAGGTAAGGATTATCTTATAAGTGTGGTGAACGAATTTAAGGTTGGAAAGCCTTAGAATTCGAGTATGATAAGGATTCAAGGATTATCTTATTGGTTGCTTAATGGATAATCAACTAGATAAGGATAATGACTGAAACCCTATCTCTACACCTATATAAACAACCCCAAGGTCATGAATTCGGGTATCCCTTCCCAAGAAGCCCTAGATACGAATTCTAACCTCCCTCCTCTCTCCTTATACCTTCTCCACTTGCTTATGGTGTTTGTAAGCCATTAGAGGAGTGACACTTGTGACTCTTTGCTTTCCAAGGTCAATTCAAGGAGGAATTGGATTGTTATTGCTACATAACAATCAAGGTATGTTCTTAAACCTATTTACATGTGAATTCTGATTTCCATATGCTAGTATTAGGGTTCTAAGTCTTGGATTCAAAGTATGTACAATAGAGAAACCTAGATCCGAGCTTTAGGGTTTGTATGAGCACATAGGATGTCTTATGACCAAAACCCATCAGTATGAACCTCTCCTTAAGTGTGAAACTCCATTTCAAGCTTGGTTTTGACATTATAAGACTTTAGAGCCTTGCATGCACGTAAACTTTGCAACTTTACATGATAAACATGCCTTGGGAAGCTGGATATGCTATATGGAACCTTAAAATGGCTTAAAAAGCATCTGAATGGATAGTGAACTGGAGGGACTCGGCGAGTTGCATGGTCAACTCGGCGAGTCCGATGAAGATTGTCGTGCAAGGACTTCTGCATGGACCCGACAAGTCAGTGGGGTGACTCGACGAGTCAGCTTGGGTTTTCCCGAAGTTTGGACACGCTTGAACTCGAAGAGTTGCAGGAAACTCGACGAGTCAGTGGGGGGGGGGGTTCCCAACTACTCGAGTTATGGAAGGACTCGACGAGTCAGTGGCTGCACTCGACGGGTCGGGTCAACATGGATTGTTGACCTTGATCGTTGACTTTGACTTTGGGCAAGGGTTGTCTATTTGACTTCTGGGGCATTTTGGGAAGTTGGAAATTTATAAGTATGGATCATTGGTGGTTACAGGTGTTGGAGTTTGGGGCAGCGTTTTGGGAGCGCGATTTCGTGGTTCAGTTCGGCATTGCAAGGTGAGTTATCCTCACTATATCAACAAGGTCTAAGGCACCAATGCTGACCCTTATCGGATTTTGTATTCGGGTTTATTGCATGGTATGCTTTTATTGATTTACATTATGGTAGTTAGGATGGTGATATGCTTATGCTTAGTGATTTGGTTAGGTCGATGTCCTAGTTATAGAATGAGGCTATGTTAGTGACCGGTTAGGTCTGTATCCCAGTTATTAGGATGTTGCTATGATTAGCGATCTGTTAAATCAGTTTGATTGTTATATGATATGAGTTAGCGTATGATATTTATGTGCACATGTTTGTTTGGTTGAGGGTTGGGTTGAGGCGGTCCTACTTTGTGTTGTAGGCCAACATACCCGGCGAGCGGTACAGATAGGCTGTAGGCCTTGCGAGGCGGTCCAGTCATGCTGAAGGCTCGGGAGCGGTCTAGATAGGCTGTAGGCCCTGCGAGGTGGTCCAGTCAGGCTGAAGGCTCATTATGCATACTGTAGACTCAAAGAGTGGACCAAGTTGACTGAAGGCCCGATGCCGACGGACTAGTCACATTGTAGACTTGAGATTCATGGATGTTCTGTTTACTTATATGTTATATGTTATGGTTATATTGGTATGACGTTGGTATTTTGGTGGTAACTCACTAATCATTCGAGCTTATAGCTTTAGTTTATTGTTTCAGGTTCAACGGATGACCGCGGGAAGGCGAAGGCGTGACCGTACACTTCCTCGATTGATGATTTTGATTTCTGAGAACTCTGATGTTTAACTATTTTGAAAACAAATTGTAATAACTAAATGGTTTTAAATGATTTAAAAAGTTTAAATTGGCTCGAATTTTATGGATGTTACACACATAAACACATAAATATATGAATAGTCATTTCTTATTCATTCATATAAAGATTACAATGGTTAACTAAAGCGATTACAGACTATGACTTAATCCAACAAGAAACGCGGATGTTACACAAAATCTCGATGAAAAGAAAAAGGAAAAGCGACATCGTCATATTATTGAGTTGGAACGGAGCGGTTAATTAGATCGGAGGAAATGAGGGCACAAATGACACAATTGAATACAACTTTGGAGAAACGTATGATTGAAATGGTTTGACTCACAAAATGTTCGTTGTTGATGTAAGATGTGAGACACCTCAACCCTGATGATCAAGAGGCGGCCAAATTGGTGAATGCTTCAATTTGTGAAAAATATAAACTCACACACAATTTAAATTTGGATGTTATGTTTGTTTTTTAGATTTTTTTATTTTTCACTTAGTGTTTTTTTTCTAGGTTTTTAATGTAATTTTTAATTTTATGTTATTTTTTTTTTGGATTTTTAAAATGTAATTTTTAATTTTAGTATGGTTTTTATTAAAAAAATATATATTTTTTTAATTCATAGATAAAACTATTTACCACACTCTAATTTATATAACTTTGTAAAAAATATTAAAGATGTACCAATATCAAAAAATACATTACACCCTTTGGACTTATAAAAAGTGTTCAAATTATTTATATAAAAAAGTTCACTTTATTATTTTGACTACCAGAAATATCAGCTTTCGTCTTTAGCCCCATAAATGTTTGTCGTCATGGTCCACCTAAATGAATCGTCTGCTCCAAATAAACTAAAGTTTCTCCTGTTTCTTTGTAAATTGCAATGGCGATGTCACCTTCAAAACTCAACACAGCTATTGTCCTCTTCATCACCATCTCCTTCCACCTCACCTCCTCTGCATATCCCTTAAGCAACACCATAACCACCACCTGCACCAACGTCCACCACCACAACTCCTCCCTCTCCAAATGCATGTACGTACAAACACACGCCGATTGCCACCCAAAAGGCTACATCAACTACCTTAAGTTCTTCTACTGTACTTTATCCAGATTTCCTCAATTGGGTTTCCTTCTCCTCCTCCTATGGCTCCTGATACTCTTTTATGTGTTGAGCAACACCGCCTCCGATTACTTCTGCCCTGCCGTAGAAAACCTGTCAGAATTCCTCAACCTCTCCCCCGCCATCGCCGGAACCACTCTGCTTCCGTTAGGAAACGGCTCACCGGATGTTTTCGCCAGCATAATCTCCTTCACTGCTTCCGGCGACGGCGGAGATATCGGCCTTAACAGTATCCTAGGCGGGGCAATTTTCGTTTCAACCGTCGTCGTCGGAATTCTCAGCTTATTAATCTCTTACCGACGGAAAGTCGTCATCGTTGATAAACCCAATTTCATCAGAGACGTTGTTTTTCTCCTCTTTTCCCTTTCAAATTTACTCGTAATCATCCTAATTGGGAAAATCAGCTTCTGGGCATCCATTCTTTTTGCTTCCACATACATCATTTACATTTCTTTAGTCTCTTACATGCATTTCATCAGCAAGAAGAAACAAAAAATCCCAAATGACCACCATCATCATCAGGGTCCCGGACTACCATTACTGGCTTCTGTTAATGCTCAAGAAAAACGAAAACCTTCTGCAGATAAAGTTGTACCCCACAGAAAAGGTGTCATCATATTGCTTCTGTATGTTGCCGCGTTGCCACTTTACTTGCCAAGAAAGCTTACAATTCCATTGATAACACAGGATAAATGGTCCAAGCCTTATGCTGTCATTTCGGTGGCGTTAGCCCCAGTTACGTTGGCTCTTATTTTGAGCACACAACAAGGCTTAATTGTCACAAAAGCTAACATGGTCACATGGTCTATAGCATTGGCAATCGGGCTTGCTTTAGGGACTTGTACATTCGCTCTCACAAGTAGTGCCATGGCACCACAAAAGTGTTTGTTCATTTGGCATGCAAGTGGGTTTCTAATGAGTGTCATATGGACATACATCACAGCTGAGGAATTGGTCTCTTTGTTGGAGTCACTTGGGACAATTATTGGGATGAATCCTTCAGTTTTAGGGCTCACTATCCTAGCTTGGGGTAACTCACTTGGAGACTTGACATCAAATGTTGCTATGACAATGCATGATGGGCCCGATGGGGCCCAAATTGCCATAGCTGGATGTTATGCAGGACCAGTGTTTAACATCTTTGTGGGATTAGGGTTTTCGTTTGTGATTGCTTGTTGGTCAGATTATCCAGTGCCTTATATGGTTCCGGTGAACCCTCATTTGTGTGAGACCGTAGGGTTCATGATATGCGGTTTGTTATGGGCTCTTGTGGTATTGACCAAGAGGGAAATGCGACTCGATCGAACACTAGCGGTTGGTCTTTTAGCAATATACTTTTGTTTCCTGTTTGTTAAGGTTGCTAGGGTTGTTGGATTGATTGATGTTTCTGTATCTAATCCATTGAAAACCTTATAAAAAGTCATGTTGATATATTAGTTAGTGTTTCACAATAATTCTGTTTGTATTCATTTATGCATAGATGTTTATAGTTTGATTTTGTAAACACGGGTCCCTTTTTAGACAAATTGATATGTTGTTAAAAGACCGTTTATTTCAACACGTGAAAATAACCTTTTCCTATATATTTTTTTGACTTCTTTATATGACTTATTTACATCATCCTTTATTTAAAGCTTTTTAGCCTAATTATTTTTAATCTAGTAATAGTAATTAGATACAACAAGTACTTCACGTTCTCTTTTCAGCTGTTCTTTTCCCATTGAGATGTTCCCTTCCATTGTTAATCTCTACAAGTAAAAACAAAATAAAAAGACAAAACTAAGACGATACTATATCATGACTTTGCCTACATGATACTGATTGTTCTTTCTATATATAGATTTCACCATAAAAATAAAAATAAAAAATGAACCGATCGAAAATCTATTTCCATTTGAACTTTAGTGCAGAAATCATTACACGAGGCTTATTAGGTATTTTTGTTTTATTGAATATAGGGTTTTGTGGAGCTTGTTGTCCGTGAAAAGAAAATGGGTTATTAAAAATAGTTTTTATGTGAAATTGTGCACCTCTTTCTTTCGTCACTGATTTGAATTGGTCTCATATCATATCAGTGTCCAAGATTTTGTCATCACCAACAATGTGCCTAAGTTGATGTTGACATTATGGAGGCAAACGCATGATGTGTTAGGCATATCCGGATATGTGTCCATTCAATTTCCCTTCATAAATTTTACAATTGTGAGTTTGTGACAAACATTTTGATATATGCATTTTATTTGGTGAAATAAAAATTAAGAGATTGATTTATTCATGTTGGCATTGGAATAAAAAAAGTATGGAGTATGGTTTGAATTTTAAGGACTTATCCCACTTACTAAAAAACAGAAAACATCCGTGTATACATATTATCTTACGGGTTATGTAGGTGCACAAACTGGATCCGGGTTTTTACATACCTGAAAATAAATCTAAACTGAATTTTTCATAACCAGGTATAAGATAGCTGAATGTCTTAAAAAACTTGATGCCATTTTTCTATTTGAATTTTTTTATCCTGAAATGTATATGTAGTTAGAGTTACATTTTTTTTTTCTTTAAAATGAAAGTTGGATAATCCAAATTTTCAAATCATATCCTATTATCCTATCAAAATCCAGTTATACAGATACAAAAATTTAAGCCAATATCCGGATAAAAACGTTCCCAATAATCCAAAAATTCAATATGAACTTATCCAATTTTATCTAATTCAAAAAAAAAAAAAAAAAAAAATTCAAAACCAGATTTAATTCACACTTTTACGTAATTATGATTATATGGTTAACAAAAATCCATAAACACTTTATGGGCTAAGTAGCGAGTTTATGCATCATTAAGGTATAAGGTAGGTAACTTGACCTACCTTTTTTTTATTTTTTATTTTCTAATAAGAGATATATATAAATAAAAATTGTGACTATCTTATTAAAGTTTAGTGAACTATCTTAATCTTTTGGAAACAAAACATATGAATAAATCAAGATTTTTAAAGCTCACATTTTATATTTTTAATAGTCAAAATAAATAATCTATCCAAAGTAGAGGTGCACACGTTGGTTTTAACCAAAATAGTTTTGTTTTGTTTTTTTTACTATCTGATTTTTAAATAGTTTTTTTTTCTTTTAGAGCGGGTCCGGTTTTAAAGTGTTCTAGTAATGATGCAATTGTTAAAATACATCAATATATAAGACTTGTGTAAAAAGTTTAATTTTATATTTTGCTTGTACGGACAGACTTGATTCGGAACCGCAATTAGTATTTTTTCTTTATTTTATATCGATATCATTTAAATAGTGAACTATATGATTTTACGTTCTAGACTTGCAACTGCGTGGATTATGACAATTTATGGCTGATGGAAACTTATGTATATAGTTAGTTTGACATCATTTTGGAGCACAAAAAGAAAACAAATTCCTCTATTATTGCTCTGCTCTTCCTTTCTATCACATGGGTTCTTGTTTTGGACAATTTATATTATGTTGGAAACCTTGTATGTTTTGTCGCCATTTTAGAGCACCAAAAAGAAATGGATCCCTCTCTTCTTTGTTCTTTATTTTCATGTGATCACATGGGAAACATATTCAAGTTTTATGCTTGAATAGATTGTCCGTCCTATTATAGGGAGAGTTTGGCACGCGATAAGTTGTGTATTTACTATTTGTATGCAATCTGGATAATTTACGTTGGCTATTTTCAGTTGTGTATGATCTACATATATATAGAATATAGTTATATTTCATACGCATAAACGTAAAAGCGTAGCTTCTCATTTTCGGAATCGGAATCGGAGTCGGATCGGGTCATGTCCCATTTCAAACAGGAGTTCGGTTTAAATAACTGAAAATCAAGAATCCTGTGAACCCCAGTGATCTCCCAAATGTCCATTCCCTGCCAATCCTTTTCTTCTTTACTTCCTGCTATCATCTCTTCTCGTACTCCGCCCGCCCAATTTCACTTCCGTATATACAATAAAAAGACCCGCCCGACTGTTTTTTCGACCCAACTCCGACATGGTTTTCCCCTCATCACTAAACGCAGAACAAGAACCCACCATTGTTACTGCTCAAATTCAACAATGCCACTTAAGGACCCCGCTTCGTCACCCCCTCAGGTTCCTTTGTATCATCAATAGTATGATTCTTTGTGCCCCTGATTAGTTTTGGTTTGTTTATTCTCATATGCCGGCATTCTGCCGTATGTTTTTATTTATTTATTTATTTTAAGGATACTTTATAACGAGTTCCAAGATAATCAAAAAGTAGTTTTAAAAGGTGTTCAAATATAATCTCAATTCACAATTTAAAGTAGTTGTAAAGGGGATTTAGATACAAAAAAGTACGAGTTCCTGCTTGAATAGTTTCAATCCGTGGTTTGAAAAAGAAAAAGAGTTATATCCGAAGAAGGTGCTTCATCCTCATTGCTATTGACCATGTATCATGAATTGCAGGATAGCCTATCCTACTCTCGAGCGTACTGGGTCTCTACTTCAATAATTGCTTGGAATGTGGATGCCGTTGGTGGTTCCTGTTTTTTATACTCCAGTAGATCTGCAGCTCTATCTGTTACAGATAATGGAATTGAAGGTATGTGCTCTACCACAAACTGAGATTCTTATAAATCGATACGTAATCTTCAATGATTAGAATTTTACCATTGATAGGCTCCGATTTCAGTATTAAGCTCGAAAGGCATGATCAGAGGCTTCCAGAAAATGTACGATAATGGTTTTTAGTAGAATCTGATTGATAACCTCATAGTGTATAATTATGTAATTTTCCCACCATAACGTGTCAAATATTCCAGGTGAGAGATAAGTTTCCTCATATACAAGATTATAACGCTTTTAAGGTTCCTATCAGTTTGGATCCCAAAAGCATTCTTAAAGACCAACTGGCTGTTGCTTTCTTTGACTGTAAGTATTTATGTTGCCATTTCCCTTTTTGGCTCAATGATTTACTTACAAACTTTGTGTCTTTGTGCAGCAAGTGGACAATGCATCAGTGTTACTGGTTTACAGCTACCTGGTGTTCTTGATGACATTTTCTCTTATTTGGGTCCTCTTGGTGCTATTTTTTTAAACGAAGTTGTCTCACTTCATCTTTGGGCTCCAACTGCTCAAGTAAACTTACTTTAATTATCAACTTTCTATCTTTTTTTTTTTTTTTGAAATATGTTAAAGTTGTTGATGGAAGTTCTTGGGTTCATAAAACAGGATGTACGTGCATTTATTTATAATGGACCCTCAGGCGGAGAATCACTTGAGATTGTCAATCTTAAGGAATCCAATGGTGTTTGGAGTGTAAATGGTCCAAGAAGTTGGGAGGGGTGTTATTATGTCTATGAAGTATCTGTCTACCATCCGAGCACCTTGAAGATAGAAAAGTGTATTGCAAATGACCCTTATGCCAGAGGGTATGTCTGTAATTTTACAGCACCCTCATCATGTGTTTTTGCTCATGTTCTTGTTGTTTTGGTAGGCTTTCAGGTGATGGGAAGCGGACTTTTTTAGTCAATCTTGATTCTGATGCTTTAAAACCTCAGAAATGGGATGATTTAGCAGACAAGAAACCTAATATTGTAGATTTTTCTGACATTAGTATCTATGAGCTGCATGTTAGAGATTTTAGGTATGCCATATAGCATAAAAAAGAATTTTATTTTGTAAAATGACAAAATTGTCCTTGTTTTGTTATCTAACATATGATTTCATACAGTGCTAATGACCCTACGGTGGATCCTGAAGCTCGAGGAGGTTATCTTGCCTTCTCTTCTCAGGTAGGTTTTGTAATTGATACCCATGTTAAAAATACAGACATATTTGATCCTTTTTTATTAAAGATTTTAAATAATATAAATTTCAAACATTGTTTTGTTGAAGGACTCGGCTGGTGTACTTCATTTGAAAAAATTATCAGATGCTGGCCTCACACATATTCATCTACTTCCAACTTTTCACTTTGGAGATGTTGATGATGAGAAGGAAAAATGGAAGTCTGTAGGTAAGAAAAACTCTTCATTTCCTTCTTTCTTATTATTCAAATTTTACAGTGTATGATTTTATGATTTGGATTGCAATGAAAAAGATTAGATATGGAGATGCTCAAATCTCTGCCACCAGATTCACCTGAGCAACAGGAGTACATCACAGCCATCCAAAATGAGGATGGATACAACTGGGGGTAATTCTAATTCATGCTCTTTAATTCTTGATTCTAAAATTTGTTTTCTTCTAAAAATTTAAAATTTTGCTTTTTTTTTTCAATAAAAAGTTATAATCCTGTGCTGTGGGGAGTCCCTAAAGGAAGCTATGCAACTAACCCCAATGGTTCATGTCGTATAATAGAGTTTCGGAAGATGGTTCAGGTTAATATTTATTCATCTTCATAATTTATAATTAGACTTTTAAAAGATTTATTGGACTTAATTTTCATGATGATGTAATGGAATGCAGGCACTTAATTTTATAGGTCTTCGTGTTGTGTTGGATGTTGTTTACAATCACTTACATGGAAATGGTCCTGTAGGTGACAACTCTGTGCTTGACAAGGTTGTTCATTTGATTCTCAAGCTCCATTTTTTTTTTCTATGTTCAATTAAAAATGGTAATTTTGAATTGTTTCTAGATTGTTCCAGGTTATTACTTGAGAAGAAATGCAGATGGTTTCATTGAGAACAGCACATGTATGAATAACACTGCTAGTGAGCATTTTATGGTTGATCGTTTAATCATTGATGATCTCTTAAACTGGGCAGTTAATTATAAGGTAAAAGTGAAATAATTTTGTTATCCATTGCAATTTGCACCTCTAATTCTATGTTTGTTATAATTATAAGTTTTGTGATTCTTACATACAGATTGATGGGTTCAGGTTTGATCTTATGGGTCATATGATGAAGAGCACAATGGTACGAGACTCTCTTACAAAACACAAAACTTTTAATTGTTTTGTAACTTACTTTTTTCTTTTATCTAATAACAGACGAGGGCTAAAAGTGTGCTTAAAAATTTGTCAAGGGAAAATGGTGGAGTAGATGGTCCTAGAATCTTCATGTAAGTATTGATAGTCTTTAAACTTTCATCGTTTTACTTGCAACAAATTTTATTAAAAAATTGTATTGAATTTCTTGACTTTTTCAGATATGGTGAAGGTTGGGATTTTGGTGAAGTGGCGAATAATGGTAGAGGAGTAAATGCATCACAATTTAATCTAGCAGGAACTGGAATTGGGAGGTATGCCTTTTCATTTGCATATTTTTATAGTTGGAGTGTTTATTTTTTATACAATAAGATATGATGTTTTTATTTAATCTTTATTTCATTCAGCTTTAATGATCGAATTCGAGATGCATTACTTGGTGGATCTCCATTTGGGCATCCTCTTCAACAAGGGTTCCTCACAGGATTATCTTTACAAGTAATGATTTTTAATTTATCTCCTAAATTGCAATCTTGTTATTATTTCACTAAAAAGATTGAAATTTTTTTCCTGCTAATAATTTGTACAGCCAAATGGTCTTGACCATGGTACCGAGTCTAATGCAGCACGCGCACTTGATGTATCAAAGGATCACATTCAGGTGAAAAAATGGAAACTTTCTAAAAAATAGAACTATTTTAATAATTATAATAATAATAATTATTATTGTTATTATTTTTTACTTTTTAGATTGGAATGGCTGCAAACTTGAAGGAGTTTGTGCTAACAAACTGTGATGGCCAAGAGGTAAACCATACATAGCATCTCACCTTAAATTTAAACTTCCATTTTTAGCATCTCACATTTCAGTTATTATCCATTATCTCAAACTTTTTAGTTTTTTAGGTTAAAGGATCTGAAATTTTAACTTATGGTGGAGATCCTGTTGCATACACTTTACAACCAGTGGAAACAGTACGGTTTTATTCGTATTTGAAAAACATATTTTATTAAACATTTGAGATCTTTCATGTTCAGAATTTTTCACTTTTATTTTACAGATCAACTATGTGTCTGCTCATGACAATGAGACCCTGTTTGATATTATTAGTTTGAAGGCACCAATGGAAATTTCCATTGATGAGAGGTGCAGGATAAACCATTTAGCAACAAGCATAATAGCACTTTCGCAGGTTTAAATTTGTTTCTAGTATGAACATATTTGTTTTAATCCATTTATCCCAAAAAAGAATATGATTTTAAAAATTGTACATTATATAACACATATGACAAATTGTAGGGTGTTCCATTTTTCCATTGTGGAGATGAGATCCTGCGTTCCAAGTCTTTGGATCGTGATTCTTACAATTCTGGTGACTGGTTCAACAGGTATGAATTGTAGGGTGTAATGGTGTTCCTATTTTAGAGTCTTAGACTTTATGTGAAAATTAATTTAATATCTGTAAGTTCATAATTTTCAGGTTAGATTTTAGCTACAACTCAAATAATTGGGGTGTTGGCCTTCCTCCCAAAGAGAAGAATGAGAAAAGCTGGCCAATGTAAGATTTTATGGTTTTATTTTCTGCATAATTTAATCCATATGGTTCTATAATGTCTGACCGTTTGTCAGATATCTAAAATAACTTTGAATAAACTACAAATAGAGAAATATTCTTATTAACCCAAATCAATTCCTTTGTTTTCTTGTTCAGAATTAAACCAAGATTGGCTTCCCCATCATTCAAGCCTCATAAAAACCACATATTATCTGCTCTTGAAAATTTCCAAAATTTGTTACGTATCAGATACTCTTCAATTCTCTTTCGTTTGAGGACTGCAAATGCTATCCAGGTCAGTGTTTATATCCCAATGAGTCTTTTGACTTTATAAAAACTTGAGATTTTTTTTTTATAAATATTTATTGGAAAGTCAGATCAGATGCTGATAAAAACATAAAACATTCATTCATCCAGGAAAGAGTACGATTCCACAACACGGGTGGATCTCAGGTCCCTGGTGTCATAGTCATGACCATTGAAGATGGCCATGAAGGAGTTCCAGGGTTGACTCAACTTGACCCAGAGTCAGTGATTTTTTTTTTTTTTTCTTATTTGTATTTGTTACCATTTAATGATCAAATCATGATTTTTTTTTTTCAATAATAACAGATATGCATACATTGTGGTTGTTATCAATGCTTGCCCAACTGAAATCTCATTCACAAGCCCTGTGTTTCGAGGGAAACTTCTCCAATTGCATTCTGTGCAGGTATCTTTTGGAACATTGACATATGGGTCCTTCAAGTTTGACACCTTTTGCAAGAACAATCCCTCGTCTTGTCTTTCTTTTTCTTATGATTTATGAATAAGAATAAAGCATCATGTTTGATTTTATTTTATTGTGCAATTGGTTTTTGGTGCAGATGATGTCAACTGACAATTTAGTGAAGAACTCAAATTATGATCCATCTGCAGGATGCTTCAGGGTTCCTTCAAGGACAACTGCTGTGTTTGTTGAGCCTCGGAACATTCAAGAGTAGGAGTTGACTTTTAAGGTCAATCCTATGTTCTTTTTGAATCCAAAAGGATGTGCATTTTGTTTACATATCTAACACCAATAACAAGTTTATTCCTAGTGTTTGTTGTATAAAATTTGAATTAATCATAAATTTCTGTTGTAGTGATTCATGAGGAGGTGCATAGTCAAAGATGTAGAGCACAAGTGAGAAATGCAGGCCAAGATAAATAAGGATCTGTGATTGTTTTGTTAGAGTTTTATGATAATACTATTTAATGTTGTGAAAGTCAGCTCCTACATATAGTTGTGTGCATTGCTGATCACTTGTTTGGAGTGACAACTTGTATTTTAGTAATAATGTCCATATGTTCTAACAGCTTATATATATAATATATAATAATGACAGTTTTCTTTAAGGAAAAAAACACAAGCCTTCCATCCATAAATAATTGCAACAATTCCCAAGTAAACCTAATAAAATTTAAAATTAATCAATTGATGATTTCATACATATTCTGCTTGACCTATTATATGCCTTTTGCGTATTCTGTAAAATGTGTTGGCTTTTAGTTAGTTGCAACCCCCATGTCATGTTGAGTTGCTTGGAAGCATCTCTCTCCCTCTCTTATTATATATTTATGTATATGTATAAACACACCCACACACACACTCAAACACAAGTAGTGGGAGTGGAGTACAGGGAAAAATAAATAATAAACCAAGATGCATCTTGGTTTAAGAAATAGGCTGTATTTTTTGGCATCTACTTGCTCAATCTCTTTATATATATATATATATATATATATATATATATATATATATATATATATATATATATATATATATATATATATATATATATATACACACACACACACACACACAGAGAACCAAATATTTTTTTTTTCAAATTTTAGAGTTTATTCTTTATCGAAAAAAAAAACTAAAAATATTTAAATTCATAACTTCACATTGTACATGGTAATATATTTTTCGGATTCACCGTGTGAGTTCAGATTCACATTGTAAATCTGCATAGATTCACATTGTGAATTTGACGGAAAAAAAGTAATTTTTTTTATCGAATTTGATATCATTGGAAAAATGATAAAAAAATAATAAATTTATGTATTTTTAGTTTTTTTATTGATAAAAAATAAACTCTAAAACTTAAAAAAAAGATCGGTTCCTTGGTTCCATGGTTAATAATGGTTTTCTATTGAACCTCAATATATATATATATATATATATATATATATATATATATATATATATATATATATATATATACACACACACACACACAGAGAACCAAATATTTTTTTTTCAAATTTTAGAGTTTATTCTTTATCGAAAAAAAAAAAACTAAAAATATTTAAATTCATAACTTCACATTGTAAATGGTAATATATTTTTCGGATTCACTGTGTGAGTTCAGATTCACATTGTAAATCTGCATAGATTCACATTGTGAATTTGACGGAAAAAAAGTAATTTTTTTTTATCGAATTTGATATCATTGGAAAAATGATAAAAAAAATAATAAATTTATATATTTTTAGTTTTTTTATTGATAAAAAATAAACTCTAAAACTTAAAAAAAAGATCGGTTCCTTGGTTCCATGGTTAATAATGGTTTTCTATTGAACCTCTATATATATATATATATATATATATATATATATATATATATATATATATATATATATATATATATATATATATATATATATATATATATATATATATATATATATATAGGCTTATGTTCAACCGACAACAAATATGAGCCTCTAATTTTAAACTTTAAAATATAAAATTTTATTAAATGAATTTATTATATTTATTAATTAGACTAATACAAAAACCCCCACCCTACTATGACGTCTCTCAGTCTCTTTTGAAGTTGCAACACGTACTTAGACCATTGGACTACTACATGAGTCACCGTCCACCATCGGAATCGTCGGACTAGCGCCTAAATCAACTAACTATTTCCTCTCCATTTTCTCCCAATCAAGTTGCTCACCACATCTCCAGATCTACTTGTTGCCATCTCCCTCTGCTTCCCACCGTTGGGAACTGCAATCTTCCTCCACCTCTCTTTGTTTGAGAGAAGAGTAGAAGCGAACCAGGAAAGGCTCTAGGCTCTGATAAGATCACAGACTTGCCACCAGGTCTCCTTCTTTGTTCACCTACTCAGATTATTTGAAATCTGACCTTCATGGTCCGAGTATATGCAATCTTTAAATCCTCACAGTTGCTCTTCTGATTAACGTTTTCTTAGTGTGGATTATTCACGCATCGATTATAGGTTTGATTGTGAAAACAATTATTTATGTAATCATCATCGACACTATCTCGATCTTGCCTAGATACTAGTGTGCATAATCTCTTACTCCAATCTTCAGTTTCACGTACTCTAGTCCTAACTCTAACCTCCAATAATTTTGCAAGGAGATCTCTTATCTTCCAGACAACGTTTTAATCTGGATTTGCTTGATTCGGATCGTGGTGGCTTTCTTGATTCCTCAATTTGTTCGGAAAAAGTTGTTGCAACATCATAAAGCAAAGGATGAACTCACCTTCAATGTTTCCAATAACATCAAGACTCTTATAACGGGTCAAATGATTCTTACATACTCTTATTGTGATGTTATTTGGTAAGCTATTGTACTCTAAATCAAGGTTGTCAAGATCGGGATCCTACGTAGGATCGTTTTCGGGTTTGAAAGATCGGGAACGGGATCCTAAGATTCCACAAAATAAATCATAATTTTAATTTATATTTTAAAACATGAAAAATATTTCAAACATTCATTTTTCGCTCAAAAGTTATAAAAACTTTCAAATATTAGTAATAAGCCACATCACAAAATGATAAACGGTAAATTGGTAAAGGGTAAAAGACATATAGTGGTAAAAAATTTCATTTGCAAAAAAAAACAAGGGAAGGTCAGATCTTGATCCTACGATCTTACTTGTGATGCTGCCTCAAATTCAATTTGTTTACGATCTGGCTCGTTTTTCATACCTAAGATTGTAGGATCGTATGATCCTACGATTAGGATCACGATTTTGACAACCATTCTCTAAATATGATATTAAAAGGGGGAAATGAGCCTTGCACACTAGATGTTCGACTAAATGCGTGAAAGAGTAGTTTTGCCTGAATCAAACCATCTAACATCGCCTAATGTACAAGAAGAGCAAGTGATCCCTGATTTCTAAGGCCTTTTTATCTAAAAGGAATTCCACCAAAGTAGTTGCGCCTTTACTTCATTTCATGTAGTCATGACTGTTAGGCGTGTCAAACCCAACAAATAAAGAGGTACGATATACTCCAAAAGAATCCCACTATATTGCACTAAAAGGTAGTACAAGGTAAGTAGGGTCGACCCACAGAGACATGGGATAATCAGTCTATACCTCTTTGCACAAGGTACTATGGTCACTAACAGTAAAAGGGCGGGGGGGGGGGGGGGGGGGTAGAATGCAATGATTAAACAATTAGTAACATCGTGTCCTCGACAACGACGCCAATTTATTAGGCGTGTCAAACCCAACAAATAAAGGGGTATGATATACTCCAAAAGAATCCCACTATATTGCACTAAAAGGTAGTACAAGGCAAGTAGGGTCGATCCACAGAGACACGGGATAATCAGTCTATACCTATTTGCACAAGGTACTATGGTCACTAACAGTAAGGGGGGGGGGGGGGGTAGAATGCAATGATTAAACAAACAATTAAAAACACAAGTAATCAGCTAAATGAGTGAGTTAAATTCAGAATTTTTAAGGACTCCAACTCTATGTATGACAACTTAGCAATGCGATTCCAAGATAACATGATATTTGCTCAATTCTATTTAAGTTGGTACTTGAAAGTATTAACAAGCTCTAACATTTTCCATTCACCACATTAATTAACCAAAACAAGCTCTTTGATTAACCCTAACCTTACTAACCTAATATAAACAAGCTCTTATAATTAGATTAAAAGATTGCATTAAGCTTTGTGTGAATGTTCCCAACAACAGCCAATACTCCTCACAAGCTCGGGAGTGTAAAAGTGTGTGAAATGATTTACACTAAATTCATTCAATAAGAATCAATTTAATGCTTGTTACTTAGTCCAATTCACAAAACAATTACGGATTTTGCAAAATGAATAACTTGAATGACCTAACCCTAATTAAAATGGCCAATAAAAATCACAATTAGAATCAAACATTCAATTATAGCAAAATAAATTTCACTAGATAGAAATTAAAAGCAAACATCAAGTCATATGATTGAAATCACAACCAAGAAGTCAAAACATGAAGTTGGAGAAATTAAGGTTCTAGCCACACATGGCTAGAACAAAATCACAAGTTGTAAAGATGGAAATGATGTGCAATTACAACTTACAAATAAGAGAAATAATGTTTCCAAATGCTAAACGATCAAATCCTTGCAAAAACCTTCGAAATTCCCTCACCAATAGTGCTCTGATATGTTGTGTGTGTGTAAAAATGACCCTCATCCCGTAATATGAAAGATAGGAAAAACTGTTAAAATACAGTTTTTGGGTCGAACACGGCCCGTGTTAAAATAGGCTAAACTGACACGGGTCATGTGCAGCAGCCAACACGGCCCGTGTTAAAATAGGCTAAACTGACACGGCCCGTGTACTCCTCTGACTCCGAGTCCAAACTTGATTTTTCCAACTTTTTCGTTTTGCATCCAATCATCCCGGAATCTTCACCCGTGCTTCTTGGCACCTCCCAAAACGTGTTTCAACCTTCGGTTTACCAGAAAAGCCCATAAAAGCGTGCAAATAAGGTTGTTCTAGAGACTAACATGATTTTGATGAAATACAAGAAAAATAAAAGATGAACAATCTGCAAAAATTTAAATACTAGTTGAAAAAGCACTTAGACAAGAATGCATAAAGTTCAACATGTGGGTTCCAACTCTTTAACTCTAAGCCTTCTAATCACATATGATTTATATGGACAAAAATTATGTAATTAAATACATATAATCACATGTGATTATATACACAATAAAAAATATTGCATAAAAAACACAAAAACAAATCTTTATCCATATTAATCGTATGAGATTAAATACATGTAATCACATGTGATTATATACGCAATAAAAAATATTGAATAAAAAACACAAAAACAAATCTTTATCAATATTAATCGTATGTGATTTAATACATCTAATCACATGTGATTATATTAATCTAATCACATATGATTTATGTGGACCTAATTCATTTTCACTTTCTCAATTCAATAGTTGTTCTTATGTATTTAATCACATGTGATTTTATGTATAATCACATGTGATTAATTACATGAGCAAAGCTATTGAATCGAGAATGCAAAAATGAATCTTGCACACCAAAAATCATATGTAATTATATACATATAATCACATGTGATTAAATACACGAGACCAATTATTAAATCAAAACTACAAAAATAAATATTGTCCACATAAATCATATTTGATTAAATATATATAATCACATGTGATTATATTTATCCAATCACATATGATTTAAGTATACAAGATTCATTATCGCTTTCTCGATTCAATAATTGTTTTTTGTCAACTTTAATCATATGTGATTAAATACATCTAACCACATGTGATTATATATATATATATCTAATCACATATGATTTATATGAGAAAAAAATTGTCTATATAAATCATACGTGATTAAATGCATATAATCACATGTGATTATATATAAGAGAACGACCATTTAATAAAAAACTGAAAAACAAATCTTTGTCCACATTAATCATATGTTATTAAATACATATAATCATATATGATTAAATACATATAATCATATATGATTAAATACATGAGAAAAATTATTAAACGAAAAACATGAAAATGAAACTTATATCTATAAATCATATATGATTAGACACATTTAATAACATGTGATTATATGTATCCAATCATAAGTGATTTATGTGATTAAATACATATAATCACACATGATTTATGTGATTATATGCATTTAATGACATATTGTTGCAGGTAGTGGGTAGCAGTGGTATGGTGGAGATGGGTGTTGGCGTATGGTGGGTAGTGGTGGTGGAGGTGGGGAAGGGTGGTCATGGTGGTGGTGGTTATGGGTGATGGTTGATGGGGGTCATCATTGATAATTGGTTTTTGGTGGTTGTGGATGGTGATTGTCGGTGGGTGGTGGTAGTAGGGGTGACAAGTGGGATGGTGGTGGTGGGGGTGGTGGGTGGTAGTATGTGGTAGGTGGGGGAGGATGGTGGGTGGTGGTGACGAGTGGTGGTGGGTGATGGTGGTTATGGGTGATAGTTGGTTTGTGTTGGTTGTGGGTGGTGGCGGGTGTTGGGTAGTGGGGGTAACAGGTAAGGTGGTGGGTGGGTTGATAGCGGTGGTGTTGATGGGTTGGTGATGAAGGATGGTGGTGATGAGTGGTTGTGGCATGTGGTGATGTTTTGTGGTGGTGTTGGTGAAGGGGTGGTGGGGGGACTTATGGGGTGGTGGGTGGTGGTTATAGAGGATGGTGGGTGGTGGTGACAGGTGGTGGTGATAGGTGGTGGAGACAGATGGTTGTGATAGGTGGTGGTGGTGGTGATGAAAGGTGGTGACAGGTGGTGGTGGTGTATGGTGGGTGATGGATGGGGTGGTGGTGGCGAGAGGTGGTGGAGGTGGGTGGTGGTGATGATGGTGGGTGGTGGTAATAGAAGATGGTGGTGATAAGTGGTGGTGATGGGTGGTGGTTGGTGGTAAGGGAAGATGGTGGTCATAATGGTGGGTGGGTGGTAATGATAGGTGGTGGTGGTGGTTGGGTGGTGGCGGTGGGTGTGGGTTCCATACTAGGGTGGTGCGTGAAAGATTTTGATGGAAGAGGCGCACAAGTCGAGATTCTCTATTCATCCTGGAGCGACAAAGATGTATAGAGACCTTCAGCCTGATTATTGGTTTCCATGTGTGAAACGGGACATAGCATGGTACGTGGAGAGGTGTTTGACTTGCAGGAAAGTCAAGGTCGAGTATCAGCGACCCCACGGTA
Source organism: Lactuca sativa (assembly GCF_002870075.4). Taxonomy (NCBI): domain Eukaryota; kingdom Viridiplantae; phylum Streptophyta; class Magnoliopsida; order Asterales; family Asteraceae; genus Lactuca; species Lactuca sativa. The sequence goes on from NC_056624.2 coordinate 197,527,844, forward strand.
AAATGGAGCCATTGCAGATTCCCGTTTGGAAATGGGAGGAGATTACAATGGATTTTATCACTAAATTGCCCCGGACGGCGCACAAAGTGGATTTGATTTGGGTCATTGCGGATCGATTGACCAAGAGCATGCATTTTATCCCGATCCAGGACAATATCTCAGTAGAGAATTTGGCAGCTATCCACATTCGGGAGTTTGTGGCACACCATGGGGTGTCGGTTTCTGTGGTCTCGGATAGCGATGTTCGGTTTACTTCTCGGTTCCGAAAGAGGTTCCACGAGGAGTTGGGTACTCGTCTGCACTTTATCACGACTTTTCACCCGCAAATAGATGGTCAGAGTGAGCAGACCATCCAAATATTGGAAGATATGTTGAGGGCATGTGTTCTAGCTTTCGACAGTAGTTGGGATACGTATCTTTCGCTAGCGGAATTTTTGTATAACATCAGTTATCATGCCAACATCGATCGACCTCCTTTTGAGATGCTCTATGGGAGGAAGTGTAGGACCTCAATACGTTAGGGTGAGTTCAGTCAATCGGTCTTGGGGATCACCGAGGTGGTACTTAAGACGACGAAGATGATTCAGCAGGTTCGAGGTAGACTTCAAACATCGCAGAGTCGACAGAAGAGCTACGCAGATAAATGCCAGTCGAACTTGGAGTTCCAGGTCGGAGATATGGTACTCTTGAAGGTGTCACCTTGGAAAGGTGTCATCCGGTTCAGGAAGCGGGGTAAGTTGGGCCCCATGTATATCAGTCCGTTCAGGGTTGTAGCCCGAGTGGGTAGAGTAGCGTATCGACTAGATCTTCCGGAGGAGCTTAGCCAGATTCACAATACTTTTCACCGCATGAACTACATTGAGAGACCGGTAGTGATCCTGGACCGGAAGACGAAAACCATGAGGAATATGGTTGTGGGATTGGTGAAGGTGCAGTGGCAACACTGAAAGGGTTCATAGTGGACTTGGGAGTTTGAAGAAGAGATGATGGAGCATGACCTAGAGTTATTTTCGGCAGCGGACTTCGAGGAGGAAGTCTGATTAAAGTGGGGGAGAATTATAGCGCTCAAATCGTCAGGTAAACCTCTTTTGCAATTAATCTTTTTTTTTAAGAATGGACTATGCGGAGTATGCTGGGCGTACACAAGGTACATACCACGTACTCCCATGCATGCGCGGATTGCGGGTGTCCCCTGCATACACTGGGCCTACCCATGCGTACGCGAGCCTAGGGAAAACCCTAATTTTTAGGGTTTTCAACCTATTTAAACAAATTAAGTCCTTCACCCCTTCACTTTATCAACCTTCATTGCCTCTTGAGCCATATATCGAAACCCTAATCCATTATCCCTAAAGTTTGAGCTTGTGTAGGTGTTTTGTGTGTGTGTGGTGCTTAGTAAAGAAGAAGGAAATTTGTGAAGAAGCATTAGACCAACAAGAGCTTGTAGATCCAGAGGTTTCTCACCCTTTCTAGCTTATTGGAGGTAAAAAGATCCTACCTTGATAACTTTAGGGCTTATATTCTTCATATTATGGTCCTTAAGGTGGTTCTTGAGAGTATAAGCTACTCCAGAAGAAAATAATGTTAGATCCTAGTGTCTCTGGTGTCCCTTGAGCATAAAAATGGAGTCTTGATGGATTAAGTTCAACCATGCAAGGGTTGAAGTTGGGTTCATGAAGTTAGTTCAAGATTTGACCCGTTTAAGACATGAAAAAGTATAAAGTTTGCAACTTTATGGCTTAAGGCACTCTAATAAGCTTAGATCTAAAATTGGACGTTAGGTCTTAACTAATTAAGATGTTGAAGATAGACTTTGGCCAGCTGCAGCGTACACCGGGCGTACCTAAATATACGTCGGGCATACCTAGATGTACGATGCGCGTACGCTCACAAAGTCCCGTGGGTTCGAAGGGCATGAGTACGTTGGGCGTACTAGAAGTACGCAAAGCGTACTTACCAGAGGAGGAGCTTGGGCTTTATTTCAAGCCGTTTTGGGATTTAAGGACTTTGGGCCCTTGTTGGGCCGTGAGTTTTTCTGTGTGGGTTTTAGACTTGGACCCATTTTTGACTTAGCATATCTTTTAGGTCTTTGGTCAAATTATATGTGGGCCTTGGTGGGTTAGCCCAATAAGGCAAGGATTAAGTAACTTTTTACCTTAAAGCTAGGATTTAGAGTTTGGACCCTCGTGGTGGGTTATTGACCTAATTTCTAATTAGGGTTTATTTTACTTGTGATTTAGAGTGAGAGAATTTATGAGTCAGCGGCTCGAGTGTAATTTGATACCTTCAGTCTGAGGTGATTTTCATTCATTGTATCCTTGGGTTGAAGGATCCAATGCCGACCCACTAGATTATGTTTGTACTCTGCATTATGTGATTTCATTTATGAGTTTGTTTACTACCGTTGTCAATTATTTATTCTTGTGTTTCATTATGCATGTTTTACTTACTGAATGATTTGATTATTCGAAGCTCCATAGTCGCTCATACTTTAGGAAGTAAGTAGCGAATGAAGACTGTCATGAATTGGATTCTAGATTGTCTAAGGAGTTTAGACATATCAATTGTGTTGCTATAACATTCATGAGCACTTAGAAAATGGAGATTTGTATATTGGATAAACCCACGCTCAGAGAATTAGTTCATGGATTCTATCACGATTAATTATGAGACGATAATATCTTATATTCTTGAAATCGTGATATATAAGTTGTAATTTACAAGTCGGTTGTGCATTGGTATTGCGAAAACGTATCATTAAATTGATGTAATAAAATGTAGTGTCATGTATGATTTGATGAGTAAATTGTACAAGCATATTAGTCAAACTTTATTCATTCCTTTTTCTCTAACAGGAAAAACGATATCTTTGGGCCCCTTGGTGATTTGGTGTTGACTTATAATGTTGGACCCAACCAAGAATAAATTGATGTGTTCAATTAGTAAGTCTTATGAGGTCATCACAAATCGGGAAACAAATTTTTTGTAACATCCATAAAAATTCATACAATTTAAACTTTTCAAACAACCTTTTTTCTAAAGAAGTGTTTACAAAAACCGTTGTTCCCAAAACATTATTTAAAAATCAGAATCTCTTTCAACATAGTTTTCGAAACATTCACATTATCAGAGTTTCCCATAAATCATAAGTCCAAAATGTGAGAATGTGTACGGTCATGCCTTCCCCTTGACATGATCCACTGAAGTACCTGAAACTATAAACCAAAACTGTAAGCATGAAGCTTAGTGAGTTCCCCCAAAGTACCAACACCCAACCAGATAACATATATAAATAACAACATACATATAGAGCCTTCAGCATGTCTAGACCGCCTCACCGGGCCTTCAGCCTGTCTGGACCATTCTTCGGGCCTTGGGCCTGACTGGTCCGCCTTACATGCCTTTAGTCTATCCGGTCCGCCGTGGGTATGTTGGCCTTCAGCACAAAGCAGGTCCGCCTCAACCCAACCACACACACAAACCATGTCGACATATACATAACATATAAGCATACATATAATGTACAAATATAAACATTACCGTGTTTGTTGACTGGCAGCACAAAGCAGTACAGTCTCAACCCAACCACACTACATCAATACATGCTACTGGAAAACATATAACCAGAACAGATAACATGCAGATCTAACAGATCACTAAGCATAACATCATCCTATCTACCATGATACAAATCTAACATATCATAACAACATAGCAACATCCTATCTACCAGGATACCGATCTAACATATCATCATAGTACCCAATCAGACGATAAACAAGGATAACAATCCAATGGGTTGGCATTGGTGCCTTCGACCCATAAGTACAGTGAGGAAAACTCACCTCGAATGAAGAAACTCCCCGAAAGAAATCCCTAGCTGCTACCTTAATTATCGGTTTCCCGAGCTATCAAAACCAACAACACACCCAATTAGCAATTGGGTTCCACACTATAATCTATAATCCTTACTTGGGGTAAAATGACTATTTTACCCCTGACCCAACATGAACCAAAACTGTAGCACCCGGTCCCTGGTACGTAAATGTTATTTGAGTATTTCCTTTCTTTTAGCCTTGGACTCGGCGAGTCATAGGTCCGACTCGCCGAGTGGATGCGGGACCCTGGACACGTTTAAGTTGGCGACTCGGCGAGTCCATATCCTGGACTTGGCGAGTCACAGCTGTTGGATGAAACCCTAAGTTTCAGGGGTTTGCACCCTATTTAAAGGACTTATCCGCCCAGGCCAGCCCCCATTCTCTCCCCAGAGCTCTCAACCCTCGTTCTAAGCTTGTTCCTTGAGAGTTTGAGGCTATTGTGTGTGTTCTTGAAGGTTTTGAGGAAAAAGGGGAAGTAGATCAAGAGGAAGGAAAGGAATCCAGGCATCTTTGCACTCTTTCAGCAGTTCCTTTGAGGTATAATCCGTTTTCCCCTGTTTCTATGCTTATTACTTCATGTAAGTCATTCTTGAGCCAAACCCCAAGTTTGTATGTGCAAATTACTTCGTAATAGGCTGATTGGCCCTTAGATCTAGGCAAGATTGAGCTCCAGGAGCTCAGATCTGTTAGCTTTATGGCCCCATGTTGCTTGTTCACCCTAGATCTACCCTTTTGAGGCATTTTGAGCCCTAAAATCCATATTGGTGAATATCCACACGTAAAGTTGGAAACTTTATGTGTGATTCGTGTCCTAGAAGTCCAGATCTGTGAATGGCATGGACTGGAATCGAGCAAATCTGTGTATTTAGTGGGTGCATGGCAACGACTCGGCGAGTCGTTCATATGACTCGGCGAGTCTGTTCGCGAGTCTCCGAGTTTGTCCCCTTTTCGTAGTGTCGAGTGAGCAGTGAGTCACGGGGTGTGACTTAGTGAGTCAGAAGCTAAACTCATCTATGGAGGTACTCGGCGAGTCAATGCCCTGACTCGGTGAGTTCAAGGTAATCTCCTTAGATCAAGAACAGACTCGGCGAGTTGTTCATACAACTCAGCGAGTCTTAGCATAAGTGTTCATCAGATGAAGATGAACTCGACGAGTTGTTCATACAACTCGGCGAGTAGGATGAAGGACTTGAATATTGGTTAAGAAGGTGAACCCGTCGAGTCGTCGCCTAACTCGACGGGTAGGAGCGGGATTCAGGGCAGTCGTATGGATAGGGACTCGGCGAGTTGGAAAGCCAACTCGGCGAGTCGGGTCAACTGAAAGTTGACTCTGACTTTGACTTAGGGCGTGGTCAGGGGTAAAATGGTCATTTTACCCAAAGGTCAGTGAGCGGTGTTTGATTGAGTATGTTGTGGGAATTGCAGCCGGAGGATTTCCGGAGCAGCAGCAGCAGCAGTAGACAGTCAGTTCCCGATCAGATCAGCAACTACTTCGAGGTGAGTTACCTTCCAGTAGCGGTGGGTCTACGACCACAATGCCGGCCCACCAGTAGGAGTTATTCGTAGATGTTTGTCTCTGTGATATTCATCTAGGTATTGCATGCGTTATGTTGTGTGCCAGTATGTTATGATGCTATGTGCTAGTGACAGTAGAGGGGAGATAGTCCCCGAAGTATCCGGTCGGTAGGACCGAAGGGGAGGCCAGCACCCATATATGCTAGGCAGTATCCGGTCGGTAGGACCGAAGGGGAGGCTAGCACCCAGATATGCTAGGCAGTATCCGGTCGGTAGGACCGAAGGGGAGGCTAGCACCCAGATATGCTAGGCAGTATCCGGTCGAAAGGACCAAAGGGGAGGCCAGCACCCAGATATGCTAGGCAATGTCCGGTCGAGAGGGCCGAAGGGGAAGGTCGGGCACCCAGATATGCCTGACGATATATGTATGTTATGAGATTATTTGGTATGTGGTACGATGGGGGAACTCACTAAGCTTTGTGCTTACAGTTTTCAGTTTTGGTTTCAGGTACCTCCTCAGCTAGGGGAAAGGAGCCGGCGCGGTAGCAGCATGTCACACACACACTCCCTTGTTTTCGCAGTTACGAGCTTCACTGGGATTGGTACTCTGATATTTTGATTAGTTGTATGTATTGGTTTTCAGACATGGTTCACTTTATGTTGTGGTTGATCAAACGATGTTTTAGTTGTTAATATTTTCTAAAGTAATGTTTTTAAAACAAAATTTTTGGTCATGAAAATTGGGTCGTTACAAAAACTGACGCCCAAACCAAAAGATCCATAAAGGCCCACTAATGGCCCAATTTTCCAAATTGGGCCCAATCCCATTTGAGTCTTATCCTAAGCCCATAATTTTCCTTATTACAACTCAGATTATCATCTAGTACCCCTTGGGACAAACTTGATCAAAGAGATAAATCGAAAGTCAAATTCAACGGTCCAAGTTTACCCAACTCACCGAGTTGTCCTTTAACTCATCGAGTTTCTCCATCGACTGCATAGATTGGGAAAAAAACAAGTCAACACGCCGAGTTGACCACAAACTCACCGAGTTCCTCTATTAATCTGAAAATGTCGGGGATAACCGAGCCAACTTGTCGAGTTTATCCATAAACTCACCGAGTTCGCCAAAAACGCACATCTTAATACATTAAGCACTTAATCCATAAGGACATGACTCCAAAAAATAGATCTGAATCCCTTGAGCTGGAAAACCATGTAAAGTTGCCAACTTTACGTTCATGCATGTCTAAATGAAGCTCTTAAGCTTAGAATGGACTTAATAATTGACTTAATGCATGCATGACAACAAGATCCTCATAAAGTTTGCACCTTTAATGTAGCACCTGGTTCCTGGTACGTAAAATTTATCTTAGTATTTTTCATTTTAGGCCTTGGACTTGGCGAGTTGCAAGTCCGACTCGCCGAGTAGAGACGAGATCCGGAACACGTTTAAGTTGGCGACTCGGCGAGTCCATATTCTGGACTCGGCGAGTCCCCGCTGTCTGATGAAACCCTAAATTTCAAGGGTTTGCACCCTATTTAAACCCTCTTATCCGCCCCCAAGCTCGCCCCCATTCACCCTCAGAGCTCTATACTTCATTCAAGCCTTGTTCGTTGTGAGTTAGAAGCATTTTGGTGTGTTTTCTTGAAGATTTGTTGAAGGAAGGAGTGTGGATCAAGAAGAGAAGAAGGAGGCCAGGCATATTTGGGTTATCTCAGTGATTTCCTGGAGGTATAACTTAGTTTCCCTATGTTTTCATGCTCATTGTCCTTTGTAGCTCCACGAAAATCCTTCTTGAGCCTTTCCCCAAGCTTGTTTGTGCTTTGTGGGTCGTAATAAGTTGTTAGCCTGCAGATCTAGGCATGATTGAGCTCCAGGAGCTTGGATCTACTGCCTTTATGGAGCCATATTGCATGAAAGCCCTAGATCTACTCTTTTGGTGCATTTTGAGCCCTAAAACCCTCATGGGTGTTTATTTACATGTAAAGTTGGAAACTTTACGTGTTAATCAGGCCCTAGAAACCCAGATCTATGATTGACATGAGTTAGATTCAAGCAGAATCGCGTGTATAGTTTTTGCATGTGGCCGACTCGGCGAGTCATTCATCTGACTCGGCGAGTCGAGTCGCGAGTCCCCGAGTTTTCCCCCTTTCGTGGTTGCGGGGTGGAGTAGTGAGTCATGGGATGTGACTCAGTGGGTCGGAAGCCAGACTCACTCATGAGGTAACTTGGCGAGTCAATGCCATGACTCGGCGAGTTCAAGGCAATCTTCTTGCCTCAAGAACAACTCGGCGGGTTGTTCATACAACTCGGCGAGTCACAACATAGAGTGTTCTTCGGATGAAGATGAACTCGGCGAGTTGTTCATACAACTCGGCAAGTGGGATGAAGGACTATTGGCCTTGGGTTTAGAAGGAGAACTCGTCGAGTCAACACCTAACTCGACGAGTAGAGATGGATTTATGGTCAGACTAAGGGACAGGGACTCGGCGAGTTGGCAAGCCAACTCGGCGAGTCAGATCATCTGGCAGTTGACTTTGACTTTGACTCTTGGCTGGTTAGGGGTAAATGGTCATTTTATCCTGAGGTCGGTTAGCAGTATTTGACTAAGTGTTTTGTGGGAATTATTAGCCGGAGGATTTCCGGAGCGGCAGCAACAGAAGACAGTTAGTTTCCACACCGATCGACAACTACTTTGAGGTAAGTTACCTTCCAGTAGCGGTGGGTCTACGGCCACAATGCCGGCCCACCAGTAGGAGTTGTATGTTAGATGATTGTCTTTGTGATATCATCTAGGTTTGCTACTACCTGATATGTTATATGCTGGCATTATATATTATATGTGATAGTAGTGGAGTTCGGTTGTTAGGACCGAAGGGTAGGTCAGACACCCCATATATGTCTGACAGTATGTGATGATATGTTTATATGCTGGCATGATATGTTATATGTGATAATGGTAGTAGGAGGGGAATAGTCCCCAAGTTTCGGTCATTAGGACCGAAGGGTAGGTCAGACACCCCAGATATGTCTTATAGTATGTGATGATATGTTTATATGTTGGCATGATAAGTTATATGTGATAGTGGTAGTAGGAGGGGAATAGTCCCCAAGTTTCGGTCGTTAGGGCCAAAGGGTAGATCGGACACCCCAGATATGTCTGATAATATGTTATGTTATGATATATGTGATAGTAGCAATAGGGGTGAAATAGTCCCCAAGGATCGGTTGTTAGGACCGATAGGTAGTCAGCACCCCAGAACGGCTTGACACGGGTAGTCAGCACCCCAGAACGGCTAGACATGGGTAGGTCGGCACCCCAGAATGGCCGTACCGGGTAGGTCGGGCACCCCATAATTGCCCGACAGTATGTATGATATGTGAATGTATGGTATGTGGTATGTTGGGGGAACTCACTAAGCTTCGTGCTTACAGTTTCAGTTTGATTTCAGGTACCTCTTCTTCGAAGGGGAAGGAGCTGGCGCGGTAGCGGTACATCACACACATGCTTGCATTCCGCGTCATGAGATCTTCCTAGGGATTTGTACTCTGACACTTTTATGTTTTATAAAAATGTTTTCCAGACATGCACTATCTTTTGTGAAATGATATGATTGTCGAACGTTTATTTCTAATGTTTTGCTAAGTACATGTTTTAAAAATGAAATTTTTGGCTCGTATTTTTGGGATGTTACATTTAAGCTCAAGGGTACCAAAACCAACTCAGATCAGAAAGAACAACCCCTTAAATGACTTCACTCCATCATCATCCCCAAAGAGAGGCCAAAACACAACAAAACCCAAAATAAGGAGATCTAATCATCTATAAGTCAAGGTATGAACTTGATACCTTAGAATGACTGCAAGAAATGGAGTGATTTTGGATCCAAGATTTCCTTCTGCAAGCTAGAAACATCAAAATCTTCTTATTCCTTTACAATGAACAAAAAGAACACCAAACTTCCTTCCAAGACTCAAAAAACTTGACAATGGAGGCTACAACTCATTTTAGGGTTTGGACAACAATTGAGGCTGATAAGGAGGCTAGAAAAAGGACTTAAGGACTTTAAATAGGGTGCAAGACCCTAAAAATTAAGGTTTCCTTCCCAGCTACCAACTCATCAAGTTGAGGCTCCCCAACTCGTCGAGTTGGTTCATTAAACCCTCGCGATCCATCCATCTTCAACACGACGACTTGGTCCCTCCAACTCGTCGAGTTAACCTAAAAATACGGTTATTCTCAACAATTTCTCTTCAAGATTTCGGATGTTACAATTTTGGACAATGAGATTGATTCTAATCTATGTCTCATGTCCATACGATATCTCTTAGAACAAAAGAATATTTGATCACTTATCTTAGGATTAATATATGATCAGATTAGAGACTAAAGTTACTCTGGGAAGCACACTTTGCTGTTAGTTTAGAAGTTATACTGGCAATTGTAGTTATAGACTTATCCAATTGGGAGACTGTTGGATTAAGTGCTTAAGCCAATAAATAAATTGGTATATACTTGAACTATTGGCAAAGTCCTTTTGGGTTATCCTCAAACCAAGTAATTGAATAGGGTGACTTTGAAAAAGAGAAAGAGAAAGAGATATATATATATATATATATATATATATATATATATATATATATATATATATATATATATAGAGTGGTTTATTGATTTATTATGTGATTAATAAATAGCAATACATGATTCATTAATATATTATAAGAGTAATATATTAATTACAAATAATATTATTTAATTAAGAATTAATCAGAAATTAATTAGAATTAATTTTGGGATTAATTGGATTAATTAAAAGTACAAGGACCTAAGCTGTAATTATTCATAGTTGAACAAAAGGGCTCCAAAACCTTCCCCAAAGGATATGAATGGTTTTGGGGGAATATTCTAGGGTTTCTAGAATATCTCTTGGAGATAATTAGGAAAACCAAATAATTACCTGATTTGAAATATTATTATTTTAATCAAATAAGAGTTATCTAAGGTTTATAAATATAGAATTACACCATTCATATTTCGGCCATCACTTCTCTCAAAAGGATAGCCAAAAATTTACCTCTCCTCTACTCTCTCTTCAAGTTTCATCGTTGTTAATGTTTGAGTATGAACCATCAGATGCACAAGATTTTTGGTGATTGCTTCCAAGAGTTATTGAAGAAGGATTTGATTAGTTATTTACAATAATAACTAAAAGGTATATAAACACTAACCTTTTTATATATTTCAAAATTTCTAGGGTTTCCATAGGGTCCTTTTGATGTTCATAGTTTATAGTTTTCTATAGTGAAAACATAGATCCAATTAGGTTGCATGTGAACTTAACGATTAATTTATTTTTCCCCCACATGATGTTCTGTAACCAAAGCCGACATCTTTTTTTCGTTTAAATTTATTTTTAAAAGTCATTTTTTTATTAAAAAACGAATATACCGTTGTTTATGATTTTTCGTTCTCTTTCCATAGAGAAACATGTTGATATATTAAAAAAAAAACTTTTTTTCGAAAAAAATTTCACTTCGTTTTGTTTTTTTTTTCAATATTTAAGTTTATTTTTATAAAAAGAAAACTAATTATACAAAAAATCTCAATTTTTTGTCCTCTAATTAATAAACACCATCATTGATTTAAAAAAAAAAGTCGACCAGTTAAGATTCACACTATGAAATTAAACTATGAATATTTCAATTTTAACATTCACAATGTGAATATGACTTATTATTTCAACCCTTTGATCATTTGCAAATTAAGTAAAATTTACATATGAATCAAAATATATTTCTATGTCGTTTTATACTATTTTAACGTTTTGATTATTCGTAAATTAGTTTTATAAAATCAACAAATGGATTTATTCACATTGTGAATCTGAACTTTATATAATTTAGTTTTCAGAATTCACAATGTGAATCTGACTTATTGTTATTCACAATGTGAATCTGAGCATATTCATAATGCGAATCTTAACTGAAATTTCGATTTTTTTTTTTTAAAATCAGGATGAATCTATGTTTAAAGAGTACCAAAAAAATATGAATTTTAATATATTTATTAATTTTTCGATAAAAAATAAACCTTAACTTTTCAAAAAAACAAAGAAAATGAAGTGGGTTTTTTTGAAAAAAAAGTTCATTTTTTATATATCAATATGAATATCTATGGAAGGAGTATGAAAAATCATGAACAACGGTATATTCATTTTTTTTCGATAAAAAATGTAGCCTAAAAAACTTAAACTAAAAAAAGAAAGTTTGTTTTGTTATCATGAACAACAGTATATTCATTCTAAAAGAATATTTTTACAAGTATCTTGAAAAATAACAATAATTTTGAACCATATAAGAATATACATATTCTGATAGAACATATATTCTAACAGAATACATATTTTGAAAGAATATATGTTTTGATGGAATAAACTTGTTGATGAATAACAACATTATTCATGAACTACCAGTTTAATAATAACAATATTCTTATAGATTCATATACATGAGAATGTAAAAAGTATAACAAATAAGAGTACCATTCTTCTAAGAATGATTATTGAATATCATGTAGCAAGTATTAAAAATGAGAATGAATAATAATGAATTTTTCTGGGCATGACATTCTATAAGAATGTCACTTATAAAATTAAATTATTATATGGCTTCTTATTGGATTCTTAAAAAAACCCAATAACAAAGAAGAAAAAAACCTCCATCTCACGAAAACCTTTTTTTCTCATTTTATTTATCGAACTCAACCTCTCCCCCGTTATTTTGTATGTTTGATTAATACATTCTTGAAGAATAACAGAGGAAGAAGATGATGATATGTTGGGTGGTCGTTTGACATTAGGTTATTGAATTGTTTTTGCCTTCTTCAAGAATCTAACATAAAATTCTTTTTTAGCATTTCCACAAACACATATCGTATAACAAAGATAAATAATAGATAATTAAAACCAAACATAATAAGAATATATCTTTTTAAATCGATTCAATTTTCACGAGTAAGAAATAGAAAAAAAATCAGAATTATAATTTGATTATAAATAATGACACTTAAGGAAAAACATTTAATATTAAATTACAATTACATATCATGACATTAATCGTAACAATTTTTGAATTAGGTGAAAAAAGTAATATACGATCTATATAAAACTTTGTTTCCATATTATTTTTTAGTTTTTACTATTTATATAATTTATACAAATCCTTATTTTCTTATAATTTGAATAAATTATATTATTTTTTTTCAAAAACCCAAACTGGTGGGCATCTCTTCTCTTCCATGATTTTGTTAAATGATACTAGTTAATTTACAATTGTTTAGTTCTATTATGTGGTCAAAAGAAATACTAATGTGGTTAGTTATGATTCAATATGTTAGTTCAAATCAATATTATATAGTAGATGTAAGCGACATTATTATTAAGAGATGAAAAAAGAAAAAAAAACAAGGAATCTCTAAACTTGGATTTGTAGTTAATTGGTTAGTTCATGTAACATCCTTCGATATTTACATATTCCACACCCAAAATTCTCCATAAGAACATCTTCGTCGATTCGAGTATTGATGATGACGATTGCCGGTGATTAGAGAAAAAAGAAAGATGAATAGGGTTAGAGATAAAATCAAGTTAATTAGCCCTAATTATAGGGATTAAAATTTGATTTAATTAATTAATGCTATTAATCTTTAAATTTTATTAAAAGAGAATCCTTAATTCACCAATGAAACAATCAGAACCATTGATTGTATTTCAATCCTATGTTTTCTATCATTAGATCAAATTGCTTATATCATCTTCTTCAAATAGAATTAAAACACAATAACATTTAATTATAGAATCTTTAATAATTATAGAATCTTTAAATTCAGCAATTATATTATCAATTACAATATATCATTCTATTTATATGTCAGATATCAGTTTTTCTAATTAATATTGTTCCTAATTTAACTCCCTTATTTATAGCTTTTGGCTTCAAAAATTCAAACCTGCTTAGTTTTTATTTATTTATTTATTTTTTTGAAAAAACTCATTAAATAAGCATATAAATAATTTAGTTATTAACCTGTAAAAGCTAATCTAATCCTATTAAATCTGTAAAATATTTAAGAGTCAAAATTAAAGTCAATATTATTCATAATTTATCTCCCGGTATATCCCACGTAAAATAAATCAATTTGAGATAATGGTTTTGAATTTAAAACTCATTAATTAAGAAAGTCGAGTACTTTGAAATTTTGACTCAATATAAATGATATATATATTTTTTTCAGATGAATAGTCAAAATTCTCCAAGATAATATGGATCCAATTTTTTTTGGAAGATAATGATTTACTTATTGGAAAACAACATATATGTACGATTACATTGAAGTTGTTATTCTTACGATTTTTGATTGAGTACTATGATTTACAGTGTTCTTCATTAGCGATCTTATTCTTTAATTCTTTTTTCCAAGTTCTTCTTTACCCTATTCTCCTTCTTCTTCTCCAATTTCTTGTATTTACTCTATTCTTATTACCTCTTATTATTATTTTATTCCTGTTGAGAGGTCATTAATAAAACTCTCAGTCTACTTTTAAGCATATCAGTTTCATTCATTTAGTTATAGAAACAAAATTATATATATATATATATATATATATATATATATATATATATATATATATATATATATATTAATGTGTTGATCTATGTTTGTGAAGAGAAAGCCATAAAAGTCATTTTAATGCATGATGGCAAAACTCGTGTAACGGACTAAAAGCAAGATAAATAAGTTTTTTTATTGTTACACTTCAACTTACATGAACAAATACATATATGTTGTTCTAAGGTTTTTAAGAATTCTTTTATATATATATTATTATACTCTTCAGTTAAATTTTCTAATTTTATTTAACTAAATTTATTTATATTAATGGTTTTAGTTTCAAAATTATCATTCAAGTATAACACTTTACCGGTGTGGTGTTACTTAAGTTATTTGATCGTTATGCAAAGAAACTTCTAGAAAAAACCGCACAAGAGTTGCTTCAAAAGTTTAACGAGGTTATTGATATTAACTTCATTTATATAATACTAATTTTTTACTTTTTGTCTATTGATTTTTATAACCATTTTTGTTTAAATTTTTAGGAGGGTAATATGAAGATTTATCTATCTTCTTTGAATGTACTTTTGGAAAAAAAATTGGTGTTCAAAATTCAAATTTTACATTATAATTTGAAGAACAAAGTTGATGGTTATGCAATCTCAAACTTTACTGTTGATAATAAAATCATTATTGAATTGGGAAAAAAATTAACATCGAACATGAAACATTCTTTTACGAAGAATTCTACAAACACTACACTTATTAATTTTTTTTTAATATTTCAGTTGATCAACTAACATATTTCCATGTACTAAAAATGTAGGCGTCATAATCTGATTCATTTAACGTTTTATTAGTAGAATTCAGATTTCAAGACACGTTAAATTAGAAGGTTTTAAATATAATATAACTAAAACTAATATGTTAAATACTTTTAATTATTATTAACTTCTAGATTGACATATGAATTTATTTTCTACATTTAGGATGTTGTTTCGTTTACTGGTGATAACAACACACCCGCTTCAAATTTTGATAAATGTTGTGACATCCCCAAGATCTCGGCCAGAAAAGACCGGTTTCATTTATGCTTTTTAAACATTTTCAGAGTAAATTCTTTTGATTTAAAAGAGTTGCGGAATTTGTTCCCAAAAACAAAACATGATAAAATAGATTTTTATCAAAACATTTCATAAAGAAATATGATTTCATTTCATAATCAAAAATCGGGATGTCATGTTCCGATACAGATCATAAAGCATAAACGATAACATTACAAGTCATTAAACAAATATATACATATACATACTTGTAAACAAAACAACTTGATGATTCATCCATCTTATGCCCTTGCGCCACTTCCTGTAATACAAATAAAACTGAGTGGGTCAGGCTTGGGAGTCTGGTGAGTATATAGGGTTTTCAACCCACAATAAATAATTATATTAATTTCAACAATCAACAATAACCCGATTACCCATTCCCGTTATCCTCACTTTACGTCCCTAAAACAACATCTATTATAAGGAACTTAATTTAAGATTTCCATCGGGACGGAGATTACTGCAGAGGGGCTTCCTCAATAATAAGTGTCCTAAGGCAACCATGTGGGGGATATAGTACACCGGTGAACACGTCGTTCACAACACCTACAGGTTATGAGCCTGCTAGCGTTCCACAAGACTGTCTAAAATAGTATGTGGTCGTCATCCATACTCTGCTGAATGACTATAATAACACCAACAACGAGGCATCTCATCAATTTATTTCATTGCGCACCAACTGTCTACCCATGTTCTACCCAACATATTAGTAGATAAGAATATACATGTTTTATACATAATTTTTAAAAGAAAAACTGTATAGCATGCTCTTTCAATACTCCATCAAAATAGCAAGTAACACGTAAACACATAACAAGAAATTCCAAGGAGAGTCATATAAGTCTATGTGTTAGAAGGTAATAATAGTACCCTCACACAACCCGTATTCTTAAATACATTCAAAGATTACTTGTATAATATCGTGTATTGAAAGGGACTATACACTCACTTGATCAGAAGATGATCGGGCAGCACTACGGCTTGCAGAAGTAGTATTCTTCGGTAGATCTGGAAGATCTTCACAAAAACCGGGCTCCTCGCGGGCAGGGCTTCGGCTCGGAAATCTCACTTCTCGGGATCTTTGGGATTTCGGAACTTGCTTCGGGACTCGGGAATGATACCGGGGCTTCGGGATATGATTGGCATGCAAATCGAGGCAAAAACTAGAGAGAAGAAAGAGTTTGAACAAGAGAAAATGGCTGATCTCGGTTTCTATTTATAGGCTGCTGGGTCTGGGATTACGCTGGGCGTAATCTCCAAGTACGTTGGGCGTAATTTGGTTATGCTGGGCGTACTTCGACGTCACTGCATGCGTCATTCGGTGGCACTCGAGTATTGGTCAGACAAGTTGCATCCCTCTGAGTACGCTGGGCGTACTCAAATTACGCTCGGCGTAATTTGACTCGTCAAACTTCTAAATTGCGTAACTTTCGCATACGGGCTCCGTTTTCGACGTTCTTTATATCCACGCGTAGGTCAGACCATACTCTACAACTTTATTTAGACTCCGTCGGATAATTTTGACTTTTATTTTTATTATTTATTTTTAGTAGGTCGGGACAGGAAAACTTCGTTATAAATTCATAACTTCTTCGTCCGACGTCCGTTCTCGCCTAACTTTTCATCATTTCGCTACTAACAACGAGATATTCGGTTCTCGTTTAGATTGTTTCGGCTAAAAACCGCTCGATCTCAAATCGAGTATTCGGGCTGCATACTGCCAAGTCGAAACTTCAGAAAATCATAACTTCCTCATACGAAGTCAAATTTGGGCGTTCTATATATATATTCGGAAACCTCGTTTCGGCCACTACAACTTTATGCAAAGATATCGAGTTTATTTTACACTTAAATTTTGATGCTCATTTTATTCTTAATTTATTAAATTACAATAATTAAGAAAATAAAAACATAATTCACATAATACACAAATAATATATTTTTATTATTTCAAATTGGGTTACAAATGTTAACCTAGACTATTACATTGCTAAAAAAATGGCAAGCCCAGAAACACGGGCGTTACAATTCTCCCCACCTTAGGATGATTCCGTCCTCGGAATCACACATCAGCAAACAAATGCAGATAGTGACTCATCATGTCACTCTCCGTCTCCCATGTGAGATTTGGACCATTCGCGTGTTTCCAACGGACAAGCACTAACTCGACCATCTTACGTCGCAACTTCTTAGTCTTTCGGTCAACGATTGCCTCTGGTTCTTCAATCAACCTTTTGTTCTCATCGATTCTCAACTCCGAAAGTGGAATCATGTCGGGAACTTCTCCCGTGAACTTCCTCAAGTAACACACATGAAAAGTGTTATGAATTCCAATCAGTTCTTCTGGTAGTTCAAGCTTGTAAGCTTAGTTCCCAATTCTCTAAAGAACTTTAAACGGTCCAATAAACTTTGGACTTAACTTTTCCCTTTTACCAAATCTTATAAGTCCTTTCCACGACGATACTTTAAGCAAAACCGAATCTCCAACTTCAAAAGTCATCGGTCTTCGCTTTTTGTCAGCATAGCTCTTTTGATGGTCCTGAGCTGCTAACATTCTCTCTCTAATTATTTTCAACTTTTCAGCAGTTTGATGGACTATCTCTGGCCCCATAAACTGCTTTTCCCCAACCTCAAGCCAACAAGACGGCGTACGACACTTATGCCCGTACAAAGCTTGATAAGGTGCCATCTTAATGCTTGAGTGGAAACTATTATTATAGGAAAATTCTACCAATGGTAAATGTTCATCCCAGTTACCTTGGAATTCTAAGGTACATGCTCTTAGCATATCTTCAAGTGTTTGTATCGTCCATTCGCTCTGACCATCAGTCTGCGGATGGTAAGCTGTACTTAAGCACAACTTGGTACTCAATTCCTCTGGTAGACTTTTCCAAAATCGTGAGGTGAAACTGTTGGATTAGTGTCTAAGTCCATAACTATTTTGGTATGTACTTGACCCAATGGTGCATGGTCCTTTTGGGTTGCCTTCACCAAAGCAACTTGATAGGATGAATTATGGAGAGAAAGGATTAAATATGATTTATTAATATATTATGGGAATGATATATTAAAGGAGAAATCATATTGTTTAATTAATATTAGTCAATAATTAATTGGTAATTAGTTTTGTGACTAAAAGAGATTAATTAAACTTAAGGGACTGGACTTGTAATTATAAGATAATTGCAATTTGGGCCATGGATTGTCTTAAATCAAGAGGTGGACGAATTCTTATGGGAAGCCCATAAGGAAATCGTCCAAGGGCTTGATTAAAGGAGTCTATGGGTTGCTTAGGGCTTAAGTAACCAAATTAAGGTTTCCTTGTTAGATAACCCTAATAGCCTCACTATAAATAGAACCCTTAAGGCTCAAAAACGTGGGGAACTTCTTTTCTAGGGTTAGAACACGTTTTGGGCAGCCTCTAACCTCTCTCCTCTTCATCCTCTTGCTTATGGTGTTTGTGAGCCATTAGAGGAGTGACACTTGTGACTCTAAGCCTTCCAAAGTCAATTCAAGGAGGAATTGGGATTGTTATTGCTACATAACAATCAAGGTACTATCTTAAACCTAAATATATGTTAATATTGATTTCCATATGCTAGAATTAGGGTTTATCGTCTTGGATTCAAAGCATGTACAATAGAGAAACCTAGATCCAAGCATTAGGGTTTGTATGAGCACATAGGATGTCTTATGACCAAACCCCATCAGTGGTATCAGAGTCTAGCTTGGTTTCAATTGTATTGATGCATTGTATAACTGGAAAATTCGTTTTTTGGGTTTCTGGAGGCTGGACTCGCCGAGTACATAGCTGAACTCGCCGAGTCCAAGGTGACTCGACGAGTCCAGGCTTGACTCGACGAGTCAACTCGTCAGATGGAGGTTATCTCGGGATTTCTTGCTGTTTTTGCATTGGGATAGTTACCTTATCATGTTAGATCAATATTAATCCGATTATATGATATATGTGACTATAATTTTGATCTAATTGAAGATATTTATCAATCAATAAGATAATTGTTTCCTTATAAGATAATTGATTAATTATTTTGACTAAATTGATAAATTGTTTTGCAAGAAATCATTAAACAAATCAAATATGGATAATTATGTGATTAAATGTTAATTTAAATTATTTGTTATTTGATCCTTGTTGTTATGAAAAGTTTCATATTTTCCCCTTAGGTTTTATAGTTTAAATTTGAACCCAAAAGTTTTGTTGTTTTGAAATTTAAATAGTTAAAACCCTAAAGTTTTGGAAAAGGTTTCAAAACTTGCCCTCAAGTTTTGGAATTTAAATTTTGATTAAATGGTTTAATTTTGATGTATATTTAAATTCTAAACCCTAATGTGTTGAAATGTTTCAAAACTTGCCCTCAAGTTTTGGAATTTAAAAGTTGATTAAAAGTTTAATTAGGAATGTTAAATTCTAAAACCCTAGTATTGTTTTGAAAAAGTTCAAATCACACACTTATGGTTTTATTAATTAATTAAGGTGTATAATTAAAAGAGGTTTAATAAATCCATAAAAGTTTTGGTTTACAATTTAATTGAATTAAAGGTATAATTGTTAAATTTGACCACCTAATATTTTAAAAGTATAAAATACACCCTATACTATATATATATATATATATATATATATATATATATATATATATATATATATAACATTAAAAGTCTAACATTATATATATGTATGAGTAAAAGTCAGTCTTACTGTTAGTAGGCCTCATTCACGAAGCTGGTCTATGAGGGGTGTTTAAGGAAATTGCCTATTAAATGGCGATTGAATGGGTATCCACTCTTACCCACCGCACTCTTGACTAGTGGAGGGTCGTTAGCCGAACGGGTAGGATAGGACGAAACCTTCCATTATAAGTATAATGAATTATCAAAGTAACTAAATGTTTTTATAAAATTCCCAATCTTAGTTACTTAGGCAAAAGTGAATTGATGCAATTCCATGAAATTACACTTTGTGCCCTTGCGAAGACGTTAGTGGAGCGTGTGTGGTTTACCGGCACACTAAATGGTTCTAAGCAAAGGTAGCAAAGGGTGACTCAATGTTTGTCATAGTTCGGTGGAGCGTGTGTGGTTTATCGACACATCGAATAGGTGACTGTAACATGTGAGGGCACCATGTAAGTTTGCATGGTTATTCACACCCGCTTTGTGATCCTCGGCATCCCAGTCACAAACAAGAGGGGCATATCGAGATTTAAACATGCCATTGAAAGTTCAATGAATCTCAAAGGATCTAGGAGTTTTCATAGATTTAAAACTTAAATTCTTTTTCGTTTTTCGTGGTGGAAATTAGTGAATCGTCATTCACTTACCTTCAAATGTTCTGCAATTTGGGTTACGACATCCCTCTCCCGAGTTGTAGAATATTGTGTTGGGTCCTAGCCTTAGTATCTCATTTGGGTGATTTACTAAGGACTCAATCAATCAACTAACTTGAATTTGTTTTCTCCCGTTTTGTAGATGTCAAAGTTCGACAACTATGGTCTTCTCAAATCCCGTGGAACAAGCATTCCACATGAAGATGATATTCCACGATTTGATCGAGGAACAAGAGATCATACTTCACTTCCTCCTCCTCCTGCAATCATTCTCCCTAACCCACAAATTCAAAGGCTTGAAAAGTTCAAGATCACTCAAGCCCTTTTGGCAAGTAAACATAAAGAAGGAAAGTCGATGTGTGCACACGTCATAGGGATGAAGTCACACATTGATAGGTTAAGAATGTTGGGATCCGTTGTCTGTGAGGAAATAGCTGTTGATTGGGTTCTTCAATCACTTCCTAACTCATATAGTGAGTTCGTAAGAGAGTACTATATGATGAACCGCGACGTGAACCTTATAGATCTCACCTATATGTTTATTGCTGCTGAATCAGAAATGTTTTGGCACAGTGGAAAAGCAAAGTTGATTGGTGAATCTTCCTTCAAGACCTCTATGGATATAGACAATGACAACGAAAGACATGCTATGATCAAAAGGTTTGATCATAAGAGAAAGGCGATGTCGAAACGTATGGATCTAATATAGGTAAAATCCATTAACTAACTCTTTTAAGCTTCTATTCTAGATTCCTAATACATAATGTGATAAGATTACAATTAATGTTTTGTAGGATCCAAGAAAAGAAAGGAAGCTTAAGGGAAAAAGTGAGCAGAATCTAACCATGAAGGAATGGATTTCGATCGCATTTCTCGAAGATTAGATTATTGAGCTACTACTTAGAGTTAGAATAAGATTGCTAAGAAAGATGTATTAGCATAGTTTTTCAATGAATTGCATTGTAAGGACAAATTTTTCCGCAATAAAATAAATTTTGATTTTAAATTTTATTTATTTATCCTTGCAATGGCGTGTATGAAAAATTGATGTTAAAATGTTTCTATTATTAACAATAATGGATTTGGTTCTTATTTATGTTATTTATGGAAAGTCGAGAATTTACCAAATAGGGAGAGTTTCTCATCGCCCAAGTTTCAATTGGACAGAAATTTGGAATCACGCAACTTGGTTGCATGATGAATGAGAAATTTCATATTTGGAAATTAGACTAATTCGTTAACAAAGTGTCAAGTGACGGACTTGGAGATCGAATACACAGAGTTTCGTGTTGATCAAGTCCACCATAAGAGTAACAAAGATATTTGTCGTGATTTACTAAAGGTTTAGTAAATATGATTATACTTACAAGATTAAGTGTAATTCTGAATTGATTGAAAAAGTTTAAATCAATAGCAGAATGAATAAGAAGAATCAAGTAGGCAGAAAGATAAAAGCTTCTCCATTCTAAGAAGAAAGGAGAGTACATTTTATGCTTTATGATAGGTCTTAATGATTAAGAACCATATCTCAATTGATCCTCTAAGTGATTCTTAGTACAATTGTATGTTTAAGAAGAGGAATCAAGGATTGAAGAAATGGTTAAATCAACAAGTCAATCATACTTCGTTCCAATAACAAGTCTTAAAGCTAAGATTGTGACATTGAGTGAAAAGTATTAAGAAGTTTTGTAACATTCATCAAATGTGGAAAGTTGTGATGTCTTGGATAAGACAAAGACCAACCAGGACCAATTTATCCAAGTGGGAGACTGTTGGATTAGTGTCTAAGTCCATAACTATTTTGGTATGTACTTGACCCAATGGTGCATGGTCCTTTTGGGTTGCCTTCACCAAAGCAACTTGATAGGATGAATTATGGAGAGAAAGGATTAAATATGATTTATTAATATATTATGGGAATGATATATTAAAGGAGAAATCATATTGTTTAATTAATATTAGTCAATAATTAATTGGTAATTAGTTTTGTGACTAAAAGAGATTAATTAAACTTAAGGGACTGGAATTGTAATTATAAGATAATTGCAATTTGGGCCATGGATTGTCTTAAATCAAGAGGTGGACGAATTCTTATGGGAAGCCCATAAGGAAATCATCCAAGGGCTTGATTAAAGGAGTCTATGGGTTGCTTAGGGCTTAAGCAACCAAATTAGGGTTTCCTTGTTAGATAACCCTAATAGCCTCACTATAAATAGAACCCTTAAGGCTCAAAAATGTGGGGAACTTCTTTTCGAGGGTTAGAACACGTTTTGGGCAGCCTCTAACCTCTCTCCTCTTCATCCTCTTGCTTATGGTGTTTGTGAGCCATTAGAGGAGTGACACTTGTGACTCTAAGCCTTCCAAAGTCAATTCAAGGAGGAATTGGGATTGTTATTGCTACATAACAATCAAGGTACTATCTTAAACCTAATTATATGTTAATATTGATTTCCATATGCTAGAATTAGGGTTTATAGTCTTGGATTCAAAGCATGTACAATAGAGAAACCTAGATCCAAGCATTAGGGTTTGTATGAGCACATAGGATGTCTTATGACCAAAACCCATCAGAAACGACTGTCACGATCTGACACAATCGTTAACGGAACACCGTGAATCCTCACAATTTTCTTTACGTAAGAATTCACAAGCTTTTCCATAGACCATTTCTCATTGGCTGCTATGAAATGCGCACTCTTAGTGAATCGATCAACGACCACCAAAATCACGTCGTGACCACTTTTTGTTCTGGGCAGTTTAGTGACAAAATCCAAAGAAATGTCTTCCCACTTACCCATAGGCACATGAAATGGTTCTAAACTCACGTACGGTTTCTGATGTTGTGTCTTGACTCTCGCACAAGTCACACACTCCGCCACATACTTCGCAATGTCGAGCTTCATCGTCGGCCACTAGTAATAGGGTTTCAGGTCCCTATACATCTTTGTGCTACCGGGACGAATAGAGTACATGGTTTTGTGAGCTTCTTCCATCAGAAGATCTCTTATTCCTCCTGAGTTAGGTATCCAAATCCGATCTTGGAACACCTTCAGTCCATGACTGTTTATATTGAACACCAACGTTTTACCCAAACGTTCCTCCTTTCGGTCATTCTTCTCAGAAGCTTCCTCTTGAGCTTTCTTTATACTCTCCACAATTTTTGAGACAACTTCTATTCTCATCGCTCTTGGCCTTTTCCTTTCAATATTGACTTTCCGACTGAGAGCATCAACAACAACATTTGCTTTACCGGGGTGGTAAATTATCTTATAGTCGTAGTCTTTAAGTAACTCTAGCCAGCGTCGTTGTCTCATATTCAATTCCTTCTGACCAAAGAGATATTGGAGACTCTTATGATCGGTGAAAAGTTTGCACTTCGTGCCATATAGGTAACGCCTCCATATTTTCAGAGCGAATACTACCGCTGCGAACTCCAAATCATGAGTCAGGTAGTTCCTTTCATGCTCTTTTAGCCGTCGAGATGCATACGCGATCACCTTATCTCTTTGGGTCAAAACGCAACCCAATCCAACACCAGACGCGTCGCTATAAACAACGAAGTCCTCAACTCCATTGGGTAGAGAAAGTATCGGTGCCTCACATAGCCTCTTCTTTAGCAACTCGAAAGCTTCTCTGTGCTTATCATTCCAAGCATAAACAACTCCTTTGTGGGTTAAAGCTGTTAATGGACTAGCGATCGAAGAAAAGCCTTGGATAAACCTTCGGTAATATCCGGCTAATCCCAAAAAGCTTCGGATCTCCGTGGGACTTTTTGGTTGTTCCCACTTCATTACGGCTTCAATCTTTGTTGGATCAACCATTATACCTTCTTGGTTGACCACGTGACCCAAGAATTGGACTTCTCGAATCCAAAAATCACATTTGGAGAACTTCGCATACAACTTCTCCTTCTTCAAGACTTCCAACACTTCTCGCAAGTGTCTGCCATGCTCTTCTTGGCTCTTTGAATAAATAAGAATGTCATCTATGAACACTATCACTGATTTATCTAGGAACAGATTACAAACCCTGTTCATTAAATCCATGAATGCTGCTAGAGCATTGGGTAGTCCAAACGACATAACCAAAAATTCGTAGTGTCCATATCGTGTTATGAATGCACTCTTCTCTATATCCTGCTCTCTTACTTTTAGCTGATGATATCCTGACCTCAGGTCGATCTTTGAAAAATAACTTGAACCTTGTAGTTGATCGAACAGGTCATCAATCCTCGGCAACGGATATCTATTCTTTATCGTTGCCTTGTTCAGCTCTCTGTAATCGATGCACATCCTCATACTTCCATATTTCTTCTTCACGAATAACACCGGAGCTCCCCAGGGCGATGAACTAGTTCTAATGAAACCTTTGTCCAATAACTCCTGAATTTGCATCGTCAGCTCCTTCATCTCCGTCGGTGCTAATCGATAAGGTGCTTTTGCTATTGGCGTCGTCCCTGGCAATAAATCGATACGAAATTCTACTTGCCGATCAGGTGGTAATCCAGGAAGATCTTCGGGAAATACTTCCGGATAATCACACACGACAGGAATATTTTGCATCACCTTCTTTTTCTTCTTAGCATCGATCACGAATGCTAAGTATGATGTACACCCCTTGGTCAAACACTTTATGGATTTCATTAGGGAAATGATCCCAGAACTTACTCTGCGTTTGTCCCCATACACCACAAATGATTCCTTCCCAGGCGGGTTCACTTTCACTATTTTCTTCTTGCATAAAATTTCGGCATCATTGGCGCTAAGCCAATCCATTTCCAAAATGATGTCGAAACCGTTAAGTTCGATAGGCAATAATTCCTCGTGGAACTTATTCCCATTCAGATCAATTAAGATGTTTTTCATACGATGGCAAACAGGTACAAACTTGTCACTAGCAACTTCGACTAATAAAGCATTATCTAGTCTATCGACAGGCAAAGCTAGTTTTCTACCAAATTCATGCGAAATAAAGGAGTAGTTGGCTCCAGAATCAAATAAAATTTGGGCAGACAATTTGTTAACGAAAAAGGTACCTGAAGCGACATCAGCTTCATCTTTAGCAGCTTCCAGTGTCATCTAGAATGCTCTCGCCTTCGGCTATGGCGGAATGTTGGGTTTTGTTGCCTCCTTCTTCTTTGGACAATCTCTTGAGGTGTGACCTTCCTCACCACAACCATAATAAACATTATTGGTGAGGGTGCAGTCGTTGGCATAATGCCCTGGCTTTCCACATTTGAAGCATGTGGCTTCCCCGCCGCACTTCCCATGATGCTTCTTCTTGCATTTGTCGCACCATTTCGCTTCGCCTCCTCCACCTCCTCTCGAACTAGACTTCGAGAATTTACCCTTTTTGCTGGAACCTGAAGATACCTCGAACTTCCTCTTTTCACCAACCTCTTACCTTTCCAGACCTTTTTCCTTGATCTGGGTCTCAACATTTCTAGCATCCCAGATGGCGGCTTTCAATGTGGTTGCTTGCTTAACCATTGGACCATAGTCCGCTGGTAGTCCGCGGGCAAACTTGTTGACCTTAGAGAGTTCTGTTGGTACCAAATATGGAATAAACTTCATCTTTTCTGTGAAACTTGCAACATATTCAGTAACACTCAATTTCCCTTTCTTTAAATTTTAAAACTCATTACTGATTTCCAGAAGGCATGCTCGGAGCAGTATTGCAGTTTTAGTTGTTCCACAAAGTCTTCCCAAGACATTTTGCTTGCTTCTCCCTTGGGCATAGAATCAGCTAACAGCTTCCACCAACTCAACACGCCATATTTTAGCAGGGGGATTGCAAGAGCGGTCTTCTACCTGTTGCTGCATTCGCAACTTTCAAACATTCTCTCCATTTCGGAGATCCATTCCATAACTTGCACCGGCGTCGGGCTTCCGGATAGACATGGTGGTTTGGATGCCATGAAATCCTTGTACTTGCACCCACGCCCATCATTTCCTCCATACTGGTTATTGTGTCTAACCACCGGTTGGTCGTCTTGACCAACGATCCCACTAAAGTTTCCCCCTTCAGACTGCTCTCCATTCTTCTCGGGCTCTTCCACTTGAATTGACGATTCTTCACGATTCTGCCTAAGCAGACGTCTTGTTTCTTCCATCTGACGATCCAACATCATTTTAATCATCATTTGTACACCAGCCATTGTTATTGGCTCAGGTGCTGCTGCTACGACAGGTATTTGCTCAATCACTGGTGGTTGATTCCTATTTTCATCCGCATTTGAAACTCCATTTCTTGTTCTCACCATTTTTGATCTATACACCGAATAAGGTGAAATTAGATCCTCATTCACGATAGATATTCAAATCATCCTTATCACTCCGAAATGTTTACATGTTAGTTCTAATAACGTAGACATACGCTTAGAATCCTACACACATAAGGTTTCCAGATCCGGTCGGCAACAGACCATAGATCCGAAAAAATATTATCATATATGGCAACATATAAAATTTAGCACATAAAAGCATTTTAGGCAACTTCCTAAAATAAACTAGTGCTCGTGTCTGAAATATAACAGACATACATCTAACAACCTTCACTTAGCATTCTAAGTTTAAATCTAGAAATCCTACAAATTCTTAGTTCGCTTAAACTAATGCTCTGATACCAACTGTGACATCCCCAAAATCTCGGCCAGAAAAGACTAGTTTCATTTATGCTTTTTAAACATTTTAAGAGTAAATTCTTTTAATTTAAAAGAGTTGCAGAATTTGTTCCCAAAAACAAAACATGATAAAATAGATTTTTATCAAAACATTTCATAAAGAAATATGATTTCATTTCATAATAAAAAATCGGGATGTCATGTTCCGATACAGATCATAAAGCATAAACGATAACATTACAAGTCATTAAACAAATATATACATATACATACTTGTAAACAAAACAACTTGATGATTCATCCATCTTATGCCCTTGCGCCACTTCCTGTAATACAAATAAAACTGAGTGGGTCAGGCTTGGGAGCCTGGTGAGCATATAGGGTTTTCAACCCACAATAAATAATTATATTAATTTCAACAATCAACAATAACCCGATTACCCATTCCCGTTATCCTCACTTTACGTCCCTAAAACAACATCTATTATAAGGAACTTAATTTAAGATTTCCATCGGGACGGAGATTACTGCAGAGGGGCTTCCTCAATAATAAGTGTCCTAAGGCAACCATGTGGGGGATATAGTACACCGGTGAACACGTCGTTCACAACACCTACAGGTTATGAGCCTGCTAGCGTTCCACAAGACTGTCTAAAATAGTATGTGGTCGTCATCCATACTCTGCTGAATGACTAGAATAACACCAACAACGAGGCATCTCATCAATTTATTTCATTGCGCACCAACTTTCTACCCATGTTCTACCCAACATATTAGTAGATAAGAATATACATGTTTTATACATAATTTTTAAAAGAAAAACTGTATAGCATGCTCTTTCAATACTCCATCCAAATAGCAAGTAACACGTAAACACATAACAAGAAATTCCAAGGAGAGTCATATAAGTCTATATGTTAGAAGGTAATAATAATACCTTCACACAACCCGTATTCTTAAATACATTCAAAGATTACTTGTATAATATCGTGTATTGAAAGGGACTATACACTCACTTGATCAGAAGATGATCGGGCAGCACTACGGCTTGCAGAAGTAGTATTCTTCGGTAGATCTGGAAGATCTTCACAAAAACCGGGCTCCTCGCGGGCAGGGCTTCGGCTTGGAAATCTCACTTCTCGGGATCTTTGGGATTTCGGAACTTGCTTCGGGACTCGGGAATGATACCGGGGCTTCGGGATATGATTGGCATGCAAATCGAGGCAAAAACTAGAGAGAAGAAAGAGTTTGAACATGTCACACCCCCGAACCAGACGGCGGAAACGTCCGGGGGCTGTCGTGACTCAATTGAATACCATAACATTGAATATATATGAAACATAACAACATTTGTCACCATGCATTAATATAGTACAACCGGTAGCGTTTACATATCATACATTGTTTAAGCATTACATTCCAAAAAAAATAAATTGTTCGATTCGTTCATAATCAAACTGCAAGCCATCACCGAATATGTTTTCCTTTGGTTCACTGGTTCCCTGAGAATACAAGTATTTTGAAAAACGTCAACATATGAAATGTTGGTGAGTTCATAAGTAGTGTTTGAAATCCAATGTTTGTATTGTTTGAAAACGACCAGAAAATCCGACATTTTCTGAAAATAAAGCTTTTGAAAAATGTTGTGAAGATCCATAGGTATGCTTGTTTGTTTCTATGCTTGTAAAAAAATTTGTTCATTTAAAATTGTATGCATTTCAAATCCGTATGCATTGAAAACCCTAGGAAAACCCGATGTTTTCCTAATTCCTTGAATTCCATGAGTTCACATTGAAAACATTGCATAGCGTGTAGTGTCAGTCCCAGGCGACGTTGGATTATTTTTTAGCATGATTATTTGCTACAAACACGCGTTACACAAACGACTAGTCTATAGCTATACTAACGATCCCGTAGGCGTCGTCCGTACTAATAACGTTATCCAACCGCCCTGACTATGTGTAGTCCCACATCCGAAGAGAAAGAGGTCACGAAGACCCCGATGACTCCATTAACCGGTTGGGGATAAAAATGTACGAGGGGTCCCCGACCCGCCTCGCATGAAATGTAGACTTTACTAGCAATACCAAAGGATCCTTGGGGACCAGTAGTATACAAGCCATTGAAAGTCCATTTACGTTGTGTCGGATCGGTAAAACCCAACACTCCGTAAAAAAAATGTCTTCGGGCCTTAAGATCAGGTCATTGGGCTAGCTAGGCTCAACGAACAAGATTTTACACTTTTGGGGCCCAAAGATGGTGCGTAGACGTCTGTGCACACTCGCATGTATAATGTATTACCAAACGTTACTTGTATGAATCGTAGTATCGTAGTGTCGTAGTGTTAGTAGTTGTAGATTTCTATTGGTTCGAGACCGAGCCAATTCGTTTAACAACGACTTTTGGTATTGTAATGTATTGTATTTCGTCGATAGTCGTGGTACCATTGTTTGCATGTATTGAAAGAGCCTTGAAAGTTTTCTGTTTCAGCCCCTCATTGATTGTAAAATTTACTTTTTCAACCCTTTTGTAAAATAATTTCCGGTTTGGTCCTTGAATCGATTTTCTTGACATTTTAACACCAAAAATTATTGAAATTAATATTTTTCTGCATATTTTTCAATGAAAACAGTTTAAGCCCCTGAAATTTCAGTTTTCTCGGTTATAACCCTTCTTTTTCGCAACTTTGACAATTTTGGCCCAAATTGTAATATTTTTGCAATTTTGGTCCTTTTTAAATTTAAAAAGCATTTTAAACCTTTGAATAGGATTTGGAACACTTATAGTCCACTGTTTTACAGAAAAATACAGTTTTGGCCCTCCAAAACAGAAAATCTCGCATAATGGGCCTCATTGGGCCAAAAATGTCATTTTTAGCCCATTAAGCTTGGAATTTATGTTTTTAATCCCCTAAATGAGTATATTTCCAGAAATTGTTTTATTGAAACTGTTTTGGCACACCTCATCCATCAGAATTCGTGATATGCCAATTTGGACCCTTAATTTTGTATTTTTCACATTTTAGGCCCAAAATTTGTGTTTTTAACCCAAAGAAAATTGTTACTAAACCACTTAACCATTCTTCTTGAAACACTTTGTATGTAGAAATATATTTGAAGCTAAAATCATTTAACACAAGATATATCTCGGTTTTGAGGGGTTTTATGGCTAGATCCAACATTATAACACACAAATGCATACATATAAGCATGGAAATCATACAAGGCATACAAAACACATATAGATCTACACTTTCACTTGTATTCCCCCCCCCCCCCCCCCACAAAACTCATAAAAACAGAAAATAGGGGGTATGAAGCTCACCTTGGGTGTGGTTTCGGTTTTTTGGAAGAAAAGATGGAAGAAAACTTGATGATTTTTGGCCTTAGCACCTTTCCTTGGTAGATCTCGAGTTTGAGATGGTTCTAGGATGCAAGATCACGATTTTTGCATAGATTAGGAAAGGATTTTGATAAAACAAAGAATTTAATTCATAGATCCAAGCATTTCTTACCTTAGATGAAGAATTTTGTGGAAATTTCCTCTTGAATGCTTCCTAAAACTCGAGATTTTTGAGTGGAGAGGAAGGAGAGTTCTTGAGTGATCTAGAGAGAATTTGAGAGATTTTTGTGGGTGTGTGTGGGTGTATGGCCGAGAGTGAGAGAGATAGGAAGAAGAGATGTGATCTTTGAAGTGATATGCATGGAAGAATGAGAAATAATGCATGGATGTCCAATGGATAAAAATGAGGTGGCATGGGAAAGTCAAACCCTCCTCTTGGGCTTGATTTGGGCCGAAAACATGGAAGGAAAAAGGAAATTTGGGCTTTTTGCTCCCAAGCCCAATATTAGAGTTAATGTGGGTATGTTTTAAGCCTAAAAGAATGTGGTAGGATTTTTACATTTTTGTTGGACTAGTTTAGGTCATTTATGGAGAAAAGCTTTTAATTCATTTCATTCTAGGTCCAACATGACCTAAAATGTTGAATTAAATAAATGTGGGTCCAATTTGAGTCCAATCAGGGTTCTAAGCCCTTGATAGTCAAATTGGAAGCTTATTGGTCCATTTGGATCCAATAAGGGAGTCCTAGCCCAAAATGGACTTAAACAAGGACTTCTAAGGTTTCCAATTGCTTGATGACTATTTGTAGTACTTGTATGATGTATTTACTTGAAGTTTTTGAAGTTATAATCATAGGTGTTACACATGTTCTTAAGCTTTTGACTCACATTAGCTTGAGTGTATAGATTACATGACACAAAATTTCCAGTTGTGACATCATCCCCCCGTTAGAGGGAATTTCATCCCGAAATTCTGTTTGAAAGCTAGATTTGGGAATGCTAGAATAGGTGAGGGTACTTCTGCTTCATTTGATCCTCGCGTTCCCACGTGAATTCTGGCCCACGCTTTGCGTTCCACCGAACCTTCACGATCGGGATGCGACTTTGCTTAGTACGCTTCACCTCCCTGTCCATGATCTCGATTGGTTCTTCGACGAACAGGAGATTCTCATTGATTTCGATTTCGTCAAAAGGAATGACAAGGGTTTCATCTGATAGACACTTCTTCAGGTTAGAGACATGAAACATGGGGTGTACGCCGTTTAGCTCCGCGGGTAGTTGTAGCCTGTATGCTACCGGACCTATTCGGGCGACGATTTCGAAAGGTCCAATGTACCATGGGTTTAGCTTTCCCCGTTTTCCGAAACGTATAACCCCTTTCCAGGGTGAGACTTTTAACAGTACTCGATCGCCGACTTGGAATTCTAAGGGCTTTCGCCGTTTATCGGCGTAGCTCTTTTGTCGGTCACGCGATGCTTGTAATCGAGCTCTGATCTGAATGATCTTTTCTGTGGTTTCGCGAATGATTTACGGTCCTGTTAGTGCTCTGTCCGACGTATGTGTTCTTGCTAGCTGGGTATCACCTACTTCAGCCCAACATAATGGGGATCTACATTTACGCCCGTACAGTGCTTCGAAAGGAGCCACCTTGATGCTTGAATGGTAACTATTGTTATATGAGAACTCAATCAATGGCAGGTGGGTATCCTAAGACTTCCCAAAGTCATTACACATGCACAAAGCATGTCTTCAAGCGTCTGAATGGTTCGTTCGCTTTGACCGTCCGTTTGTGGGTGATACGCGGTGCTCATATCGAGATGAGTTCCCATTGCCTTGTGGAGTGATTGCCAAAAGCGCGATGTGAACCTACTGTCCCTATCCGAGATGATAGATTTTGGCACTCCATGGAGTCTTACGATTTCTCGTAGGTACAAACGCGTCAGTCTCTCCATCTTGTAGGATTCTTTGATTGGCAGGAAATGGGCAGATTTCGTCAGTCGGGCGATTATTACCCATATGGTGTCCAATCCGTCCGACGTCTTGGGCAGCTTGGTCACGAAATCCATAGAAATCCCCTCCCATTTCCACTCAGGGATTGCCGGTTGCTGTAACAATCCGGAAGGTTTCTGGTACTCCACTTTTACTTTGGCGCACGTAAGGCACTTACCAACATAAGTCGCGATTTCCGCCTTCATGTTAGGCCACCAATAGTGTTGCTTAATGTCCAAATACATCTTGTCCGAACCAGGGTGAATGGAGTATCGTGTCTTGTGGGCTTCCTTCATAACGGCCTCCCTAAATCCTCCGATTTTTGGGACCCAAATACGGTTCATGAAGTAGTATACCCCATTCTCTCTTGTTTCTAGGTTCTTTTCCATCCCGTGCAATGCCTCGCTAGTTCTATTTTCCGCTTTCATAGCCTCTGACTGGACTGATGCAATTTGAGTGGCCAGATGAGATTGAATGGTTATCGAGTGCGTTTTCGTACGGCGATTAGAGTACTCCTTCCGACTTAATGCATCAGCTACCACATTGGCCTTGCCTGGATGGTACTTGATCTCGCATTCATAGTCGTTTAGCAATTCCACCCATCTTCGTTGTCTCATGTTCAGCTCCTTCTGATTCAAGATGTGCTGGAGGCTCTTGTGGTCCGTGAAGATGGTGCACTTTGTACCGTACAGGTAGTGCCTCCAAATTTTCAGAGCGAAGACCACGGCTCCCAGTTCTAGGTCATGGGTCGTGTAATTTACTTCGTGCGTCTTTAGCTGGCGGGACGCATATGATATCACTCTTCCACGTTGCATGAGAACGCAACCTAAGCCCTGATTCGACGCGTCACAGTAGACCACAAAATCTTCCGTTCCTTCAGGTAGAGATAGTATAGGATCACTACAGAGAGCTTGCTTCAAGGTTCGAAACGCAATCTCTTGTCGGTCTGTCCACTTGAATGGCATGCCCTTTTGCGTAAGCAAGGTAAGCGGCTTGGCAATCTTAGAGAAGTTTTGGATGAACCTCCTATAGTAGCCTGTTAGGCCTAAGAACTGACGAATTTTTGTGGGCGTAGTCGGAGTTGCCCATCCTTCCACAGCTTTGACCTTAGAGGGATCCACATGAATTCCGTCTTGGCTAACTACGTGGCCTAGGAAATTCACACTCCGGAGCCAGAACTCGCACTTGGAGAGTTTGGCGTAAAGCTTTTCCGTTCGCAGAGTCTCTAAGATTTGTCGGAGATGTTGGTCATGCTCCTCTTTGCTTCGAGAATAGACGAGGATGTCATCGATAAACACAATGACAAAGTTGTCCAGGAACGGTCGACAGATTTGATTCATTAGGTCCATGAATGCAGCAGGTGCATTTGTTAGACCGAAGGGCATTACGACGAATTCATAATGTCCGTAGCGGGTTCGGAAAGCGGTTTTAGGAATATCCTCTTCTCGGACTTTGAGTTGGTGGTATCCGGACCGTAAATCTATTTTAGAAAAATAGCTAGCTCCTTGGAGCTGGTCGAATAGATCATCGATTCGCGGGAGTGGGTAGCGGTTTTTAACAGTGAGCTTATTTAACTCTCTGTAATCGATACACATTCTGAAAGATCCGTCCTTCTTTTTGACAAAGAGCACCGGAGCTCCCCATGGCGAGTAGCTAGGTCGGATAAATCCCTTGTCCAGAAGCTCACTGAGTTGGCTGGACAATTCCTGCATTTCAGCAGGAGCCAATCGATATGGTGATTTAGCGAGAGGAGTTGCTCCTGGAACGAGGTCGATTCGGAACTCAACCTGTCTCTCTGGGGGTACTCCTGGAAGATCTTCGGGAAACACGTCCGGAAATTCACACGCTACTGGAATGTCTTGGATGTTAGTTTCTTCTTTGGCCTTGTCCACTATGTGAGCCAAGAACGCCAAATTGTTCTTTCGCAAGTGTTTTTGTGCTTTGATGCACGAGATGAGACGAAGATTCGTACTGGGTTTGTCTCCGTAAATTACTAGGGTTTCGTGATTTGGGAGACGAAGGCGAATGGCCTTCTCATGGCACATAATCTCAGCATGGTGGGGGCTTAACCAATCCATGCCGATAATCACATCGAAACTCCTAATTGATACTGGCATCAGATCTATTCGTAAGACGTGTTGGTTGAGGGTTAGGGTACATCCGATGTAGATCTCCCTAGTGGATTCGGTTTTCCCATTGGCCATTTCCACCGTATAGGTTTCATTTAGCTTCTGGGGTTGTTGTTTTAGTAAATGCTTAAACTTCTCACTTACGAAACTTCGCTCCGTTCCGGTATCAAATAAGATGCATGCATAAGTGTGGTTTAGGAGGAACGTACCGGTCACAACTGTGGGGTCCTGAACTGCATCACTCTGACCCATAGTCAGCATTCTTCCTGCTCCTCTGTTTCCTGAGTTGTTGTTGTTAGGGCAATCTCGACGGAAGTGTCCCGTCCTTCCGCACCCGAAACAGGTGTGGCTAGGCCCTGTATTGTTGCTGCCGGCATTGGTGTTGTTGTTATTGCGGTGGTTGTTGTTGTTCTGGTTGTTTCCCTGACTCTGGTTCTGAGAAGGATAAGTCCTGCAGAACCTTGCAGTGTGTCCCCTTCGGTTGCAACTGGTGCAATGGAACTCCCTACATTCTCCTTGGTGATGGAAACCGCACTTGTTGCATTTGGGAAGATTACCGGAATAGGGTCTTGAAGCATTTGAAGCAGCTGAGGCTGGAGCATGTGGTGTGGCTGGAACTGGTGCAGTGACAGCGTTAACTGCCACTGTTTGCTGCTTTTTAGAGGTCTCGGGGCCCTGACGCCCCTTTCTCTTGTTGTTCCATCCTTTCTTACCCTCACCCTCCTTCTTCTTCTCAGTCTCCACTGGTTTCTCGCCCTTCTTGTTGTTGTGATCATATAGCCTCTTTGCCAATCTCTTTGCACTGTCAAACGTTTCAGGGTTCGCAGCTATTACATTCCCTTGAATGGGGGATGTCAGTCCCCAGATGAATCGTTCGATCTTCTTTCCTTCTGATGTGATCATTCCCGGGCACAACAGAGATAATTCGCTGAATCTCGATATGTAAGCATCGATGTTCCCATTCTGCACCGTGAGATTCCATAGTTCCTGTTCCATCTTCTGTATTTCGCCTCGGGGGCAGTACTCCGCCATTAACATTTCTTTCATTTCTTCCCAGGGAATAAAGTTGGCGATAGGGAGCGTCATAGCTTCTACGTGTCCATTCCACCAAGTAAGTGCTTGGTCCACAAAAGTGCAGGCCGCGAACTTCACCTTCATCTGCTCGGGGCACTCGCATATCTCGAATACCGACTCTACCTTCTCGATCCATCGCTTCAGAGCGATCACTCCTCCAGTGCCGTTGAAAGTTTGGGGTTTAGCGTTCGCAAAGTCCTTGTAGGTGCACGTTTTAGTGGGTCCTTGGTTCGTCCCGTTGTTCGAACTTTCGGATCCTTGCCCGTTACCTCCTCCGTTGTTCCCTCGGTGAAGTTGTGCCATAGCTGCTGTGACCGCAGCAGACACGGCTGCCTGGAAAGCAGTGGAGTCAACTTCGGGCGGGGTTGGTTCGGGATTTCCGCGAGTAGCTGGGCGAGGCATCTTTCTGTCATGAAACGGAAAGATGTTGAGTGTACGTGGTTTCTGTGAGGTTGCGATCCTACTAACTAGGTGTATGATACGAACCTAAACATTACTACCATTGAGCATACAATCATAACGTCTCAACACATAACAACTGATAATATCATAGCAAAAACACAAAAGTTCATTAATATTATCCGCATTTAATACAAGAAAATTTGCTCGTAGGAGCATACATGAGTGACACTAATCTGACAGCATAACGGCTCCATGAGTAGTGTAGTCACTTAAACATAGAGCCGGAGTACATAACGTAGTTCCTAATGACCTACTATGATAAGTCTATCCCTAACCGCGATGAGCTGCGTCAGGAGGTGGTGCTGAAGATGTGGACGCTCCCTGAAGACGAGCCACTAGGCGTTTTGCGTCCTGAAGTCGAGACTCCCACCTTACCTGCCTCATGTGAAACTCCCGGAGGACGTCACGCGTCTCCTGTTCCGCACGCTCGACCCTAGTCCATAACTGGCGTACTTGATCAACAGTGCCCTGAGCAAGGTCGCCGGTGTCCCGTAATCGTCTCACCATGACCGGTAGGGCTCGGTCGGCCGGTCCTCCGTCCCTCAGGTCGAAGAACTCACGTGACATGCCAAACGGGGGTCGCTGTCCCTGATGTCTGCTACATCTCCAGAGATCAATGCCCCAAGGAGGGGTAGGTCCAGTGGGGCCCACACGGTAAGCAGGCACCCTGATCGGGTAAGGGGGGTCGATGACCTCGGACTCTGCGTCCGAATCACCCCCTTCGCTGTCATCGAGCTCCTCTCTGAAATGTTCTTCGTCTTCTTCGGGTTCGGCAGGCTCGCCCTCGACTTCTGCCTCCGGTTCCCCGTCAGATTCCTCTTTGGGGTCCTCCTCAGGTTCCTCTTCAGGCTCTTCCTCAGGCTCCTCCTCCTCCTCTAGCCACCTGTTGTTTCCCTGATTAGGGAAGTAGGGGTCTCCAGGGTGATGAAAACCAGCCATGCTGTCTGCGCGAGTGTGTAAATATGCTAACATTATTCCTAGGATGCTATGACTATTGTACAGACTAAGCAAACATTCTCTTTTTGGTGATAAAGGGTATAGTTTTAGGTTCCCTAGCTATCCCGATCTCATCAAGACGTGTGTTAGTTTTACCTTGGAGAGAATGTAGTTGATCAGGCTACATTCACTCCTTGGTATCACTAAGAACAATCCCGAATTTACCGAGATACCAGTGTTATCGTGTTTGATTCAGCGTTAGGTCCTTATCCCTAATGCAAGCAAGTGTGTTTTATTTACTTGTTTTGTTCAGAGTTATGTTAGTCCCTCTTTTTGGTTTATAGTTGCATATCAATGTGTGGCTCGACATGCTAGTTCACTATAAACAAAGCTCTGATACCAACCTGTCACACCCCCGAACCAGACAGCGGAAACGTCCGGGGGCTGTCGTGACTCAATTGAATACCATAACATTGAATATATATGAAACATAACAACATTCGTCACCATGCATTAATATAGTACAACCGGTAGCGTTTACATATCATACATTGTTTAAGCATTACATTCCAAAAAAAATAAATTGTTCGATTCGTTCATAATCAAACTGCAAGCCATCACCGAATATGTTTTCCTTTGGTTCACTGGTTCCCTGAGAATACAAGTATTTTGAAAAACGTCAACATATGAAATGTTGGTGAGTTCATAAGTAGTGTTTGAAATCCAATGTTTGTATTGTTTGAAAACGACCAGAAAATCCGACATTTTCTGAAAATAAAGCTTTTGAAAAATGTTGTGAAGATCCATAGGTATGCTTGTTTGTTTCTATGCTTGTAAAAAAATTTGTTCATTTAAAATTGTATGCATTTCAAATCCGTATGCATTGAAAACCCTAGGAAAACCCGATGTTTTCCTAATTCCTTGAATTCCATGAGGTCACATTGAAAACATTGCATAGCGTGTAGTGTCAGTCCCAGGCGACGTTGGATTATTTTTGAGCATGATTATTTGCTACAAACACGCGTTACACAAACGACTAGTCTATAGCTATACTAACGATCCCGTAGGCGTCGTCCGTACTAATCACGTTATCCAATCGCCCTGACTATGTGTAGTCCCACATCCGAAGAGAAAGAGGTCACGAAGACCCCGATGACTCCATTAACCGGTTGGGGATAAAAATGTACGAGGGGTCCCCGACCCGCCTCGCATGAAATGTAGACTTTACTAGCAATACCAAAGGACCCTTGGGGACCAGTAGTATACAAGCCATTGAAAGTCCATTTACGTTGTGTCGGATCGGTAAAACCCAACACTCCGTAAAAAAAATGTCTTCGGGCCTTAAGATCAGGTCATTGGGCTAGCTAGGCTCAACGAACAAGATTTTACACTTTTGGGGCCCAAAGATGATGCGTAGACGTCTGTGCACACTCGCATGTATAATGTATTACCAAACGTTACTTGTATGAATCGTAGTATCGTAGTGTCGTAGTGTTAGTAGTTGTAGATTTCTATTGGTTAATGTATTGTATTTCGTCGATAGTCGTGGTACCATTGTTTGCATGTATTGAAATAGCCTTGAAAGTTTTCTGTTTCAGCCCCTCATTGATTGTAAAATTTACTTTTTCAACCCTTTTGTAAAATAATTTCCGGTTTGGTCCTTGAATCGATTTTCTTGACATTTTAACACCAAAAATTATTGAAATTAATATTTTTCTGCATATTTTTCAATGAAAACAGTTTAAGCCCCTGAAATTTCAGTTTTCTCGGTTATAACCCTTCTTTTTCGCAACTTTGACAATTTTGGCCCAAATTGTAATATTTTTGCAGTTTTGGTCCTTTTTAAATTTAAAAAGCATTTTAAACCTTTGAATAGGATTTGGAACACTTATAGTCCACTGTTTTACAGAAAAATACAGTTTTGGCCCTCCAAAACAGAAAATCTCGCATAATGGGCCTCATTGGGCCAAAAATGTCATTTTTAGCCCATTAAGCTTGGAATTTATGTTTTAGTCCCCTAAATGAGTATATTTCCAGAAATTGTTTTATTGAAACTGTTTTGGCACACCTCATCCATCAGAATTCGTGATATGCCAATTTGGACCCTTAATTTTGTATTTTTCACATTTTAGGCCCAAAATTTGTGTTTTTAACCCAAAGAAAATTGTTACTAAACCACTTAGCCATTCTTCTTGAAACACTTTGTATGTAGAAATATATTTGAAGCTAAAATCATTTAACACAAGATATATCTCGGTTTTGAGGGGTTTTATGGCTAGATCCAACATTATAACACACAAATGCATACATATAAGCATGGAAATCATACAAGGCATACAAAACACATATAGATCTACACTTTCACTTGTATTCCCCCCCCCCCCCCACAAAACTCATAAAAACAGAAAATAGGGGGTATGAAGCTCACCTTGGGTGTGGTTTCGGTTTTTTGGAAGAAAAGATGGAAGAAAACTTGATGATTTTTGGCCTTAGCACCTTTCCTTGGTAGATCTCGAGTTTGAGATGGTTCTAGGATGCAAGATCACGATTTTTGCATAGATTAGGAAAGGATTTTGATAAAACAAAGAATTTAATTCATAGATCCAAGCATTTCTTACCTTAGATGAAGAATTTTGTGGAAATTTCCTCTTGAATGCTTCCTAAAACTCGAGATTTTTGAGTGGAGAGGAAGGAGAGTTCTTGAGTGATCTAGAGAGAATTTGAGAGATTTTTGTGGGTGTGTGTGGGTGTATGGCCGAGAGTGAGAGAGATAGGAAGAAGAGATGTGATCTTTGAAGTGATATGCATGGAAGAATGAGAAATAATGCATGGATGTCCAATGGATAAAAATGAGGTGGCATGGGAAAGTCAAACCCTCCTCTTGGGCTTGATTTGGGCCGAAAACATGGAAGGAAAAAGGAAATTTGGGATTTTTGCTCCCAAGCCCAATATTAGAGTTAATGTGGGTATGTTTTAAGCCTAAAAGAATGTGGTAGGATTTTTACATTTTTGTTGGACTAGTTTAGGTCATTTATGGAGAAAAGCTTTTAATTCATTTCATTCTAGGTCCAACATGACCTAAAATGTTGAATTAAATAAATGTGGGTCCAATTTGAGTCCAATCAGGGTTCTAAGCCCTTGATAGTCAAATTGGAAGCTTA
Source organism: Lactuca sativa (assembly GCF_002870075.4). Lineage (NCBI taxonomy): Eukaryota > Viridiplantae > Streptophyta > Magnoliopsida > Asterales > Asteraceae > Lactuca > Lactuca sativa. The sequence goes on from NC_056624.2 coordinate 197,568,020, forward strand.
TTGGTCCATTTGGATCCAATAAGGGAGTCCTAGCCCAAAATGGACTTAAACAAGGACTTCTAAGGTTTCCAATTGCTTGATGACTATTTGTAGTACTTGTATGATGTATTTACTTGAAGTTTTTGAAGTTATAATCATAGGTGTTACACATGTTCTTAAGCTTTTGATTCACATTAGCTTGAGTGTATAGATTACATGACACAAAATTTCCAGTTGTGACAGAACAAGAGAAAATGGCTGATCTCGGTTTCTATTTATAGGCTGTTGGGTCTAGGATTACGCTGGGCGTAATCTCCAAGTACGTTGGGCGTAATTTGGTTATGCTGGGCGTACTTCGACGTCACTGCATGCGTCATTCGGTGGCACTCGAGTATTGGTCAGACAAGTTGCATCCCTCTGAGTACGCTGGGTGTACTCAAATTACGCTCGGCGTAATTTGACTCGTCAAACTTCTAAATTGCGTAACTTTCGCATATGGGCTCCGTTTTCGACGTTCTTTATATCCACGCGTAGGTCAGACCATACTCTACAACTTTATTTAGACTTCGTCGGCTAATTTTGACTTTTATTTTTATTATTTATTTTTAGTAGGCCGGGACAGGAAAACTTCGTTATAAATTCATAACTTCTTCGTCCGACGTCCGTTCTCGCCTAACTTTTCATCGTTTCGCTACTAACAACGAGATCTTTGGTTCTCGTTTAGATTGTTTCGGCTAAAAACCGCTCGATCTCAAATCGAGTATTCGGGCTGCATACTGCCAAGTCGAAACTTCAGAAAATCATAACTTCCTCATACGGAGTCAGATTTGGGCGTTATATATATATATATATATATATATATATATATATATATATATATATATATATATATATATATATATATATATATATATATATATTCGGAAACCTCGTTTCGGCCACTATAACTTTATGCAAAGATATCGAGTTTATTTTACACTTAAATTTTGACGCTCATTTTATTCTTAATTTATTAAATTATAATAATTAAGAAAATAAAAACATAATTCACATAATACACAAATAATACATTTTTATTATTTCAAATTGGGTTACAAAGGTTAACCTAGACTATTACATTGCTAAAAAAAATGGCAAGCCCAGAAACACGGGCGTTACAAATGCACTGCAACAAGTCCACTAACTAAATGGACATCCTTTAAAAAAGTGTATGGACATGAAGAATTAAAATGCATGCTGGAAGATGTTTACGATGTTGATAATCTGACAACAATGTCCTCAAACAAACGACCATCAACATCAATGACAACTCGTACTTCTAGAGAAGGCAAGCCAAAACTGTTAATTCCAAAGCAAGAAAAATAATATATGATTTTCATGATTTTGTTTGAATAGTTGAATGATTTAAATACTATTAATCTCATATTTTGTTTACATAGTATTTGGTTTTGGGGTTTGATTTTTGATGACTTTGTTTCATACTTTTCATTTTTTTTGTTAGAATTTTGATCATTTGAATACATTTTGGGTTTTATGAAATGCTTAATTATTCATCTATTTTATCTCTCTCTCTCTCTCTCTCTCTCTCTCTCTCTCTCTTTATATATATATATATATATATATATATATATATATATATATATATATATATATATATATATATATATATATATATATATATATATATATATATATATATATATATATATATATATATATATATATGTTTTGACAGAGTAGGGCACACACAGGAAGACACAATAGCGAGTGAAGGAGAGATTCTAGGGGGGTTGGAAGAAAAGCAAGGCAAGCCATTACTTCACCACCACTCCCTAATCCCATGACATTGCTAGCCTGTTTACACGGAATATCCGTTTCTTTAATTCTTTTTTTAACAATTTGTATTCTATATTTATTTAACATAATCTAATAATATGGTTTATCAATAAGTGAAGTCTTAACAATTTACACAGAATGAAATGTGAAGTAAAATTGTGAATTGAATGGCACGAATGAAGGATTGATGAAGTTAATTTATAAACAGATTTTGGGACAAAAAAATTATACTTTCATTTAACATGCTTTACATAAGCATCTGTTAATCAGTGTATAATACTAAAAAAATAAAATACAGTTGAATACAATAATATTTTATAATATTAAACAGTTAAGATGATTAAAATTATTGTAAGGGTAGAGTGTTATCTTTATAAAGTGTATCCTTGAGTGCAACATGGAAACTGTCACTGAAAGAGGAGGAAACAACCATCATTATCATTAGTTATTCAAATTAATAATAAGTTATTCGGTAATCTTTTTTTCATTATTTTAAAAATAACGTAAAAGTCTTTATTGAAATCTATGCTATCTAAATAAATAAACACTTGCATAGTATATAATAAACCATTTCACGACCACATCATATAATCATTTTATAACTTCTGAAGCCTAGAGTACAACCTCGAACCCACCCAATCATTTGCTTCTACTTCACTAAATGTGTTTTCTCAAATAACCATTATTACCTCAAAATTTTGAAGAATTACTCCAACTCTCAAAATAGGAGTATATGTCAATATAAATACTTGATGAATTATTTAAATATGTTAGAAGGACTAATTCGCTTATATTGGGACAGTTGTTGCATTTGTTTTGAAATGATATAAATTATTTTTTGTTGCAAGAAAAACATGATAGCTATTTTACACAATAACAAAGATGTCGAGCAAGAAAATGTCGAAGAAGAAAATGCCATCTCACCCGGCCTCATTAAAAGATGAATCGAGATTAATTTGGTTCCCGATCTAGCTTGCAATGCTTTATGAGTCGCTTTTAATCAACGATGTAGGTTGATAAAATGGTTGAAACTGATGATGAAGCCATGGGTTTAGAGATATTAACATTAAAAGATGAAAAAATATGCAGTTTTGTAAACAAATTAAGGCGTTAGAGCCTAGAGGGTTATAGTAAATTGATTATAACACAGATAAATTTATTTAACTATTTATAGTACTCATAATTGATAAACAAGGCTTGGCAGTGACAGGTTTTTTCAAATTCAGTGACAAAAGAATCAGTCGCTAACAAAATGTTTACCGGCCAAGTACTTCAATTCAAAACCAACCAAATAGGCGCAAATTTGTCAAAGCTTAGGGACGAATGCATGGTTTTGATGATTAACAATGGATCTGCACGGATTCTTTATCCACGGAAAGTTGTCGCTAACTAACTGTTTTATACATTTGTAAACTACAAGAAATATTGACTGGAAAACCATGTAAGTATAGACTAAAACATAAATAAGTATTTCAGACCCATTGATAACCTTTGAAAAATGTTTACGGATAATGGGTATAAGTTTATAAAAAGTAAAGGTTTATATGTGACTAATGTGGCATTACACTAGCATAAACGAACTGAACTTTCAACGAACATTCGTGAACTGTTCGGCGGGAATTCATTTATTTAGTTAATGAACGAACATGAATATAAATTATTGTTCATTTAGTTAAATGAACAAATATGAACGATGATTTTGTTCATTCAAATATGTTCGCGAACGTTCGGTTAAATTCATTTTATGTTCATATATGTTAAATTATGTTTGATTAGATTACTATATTATATGTTTGTATATCTTTGTTTGTTTATGTTTATTCGTTTAGCATGTTTACGAACATAAATGAACGAACTTGAACAATGTAATTAGTTAAACGAACGGACATGCATAAGAAAACTTGTTCATTTATTCGTTCGTATTTATTTTGTCGGCTAACTTAAACGAACGAATATGAAAACATGTGTTCGAGTTCGTTCGGTTCGTTTACAGCTCTAATTACACCGTATGACAAAGATGGAGTTATGAACCTCAAAATGAGGTCCAACATTCTCAGTTTCTTGAATTTTTATTTTTTGATTTCGGTTTTTCCAGTTTTGGGTCGATCGGTTCAGTTTCAAAACCAGTATCATCCCAATGAAAAAGGATATCAAACATAGAACCGAATCAGAACCAAATATGTAAATCGGTTCATTTCTCGGTTCCTTGAATTTCTATTTTCCGGTTTCGATTTTTTCAATTCCGAGTCAATTCAGTCCGGTTCCGGTTGTGATCTCATCCCTATTATACATGCAACATGCTCATACGACATTTTTTTTGGTAAAATTTTCTTTCAAATTTAAAGACAATATAATATTATCTGGATATAAAACATTGCACATGGCCTGTGTCGTTTAGGGGGCCAAAAATGTTTTACGTACATTAGTATTAACAATTGATTAGTGACGAATTACTCAAACAACATTTGTTGTTTTAATTAAATTTATAACAATTGTAAATTTAGCAATGATTTTTCCTTATATAAATAAAAGTAAACTATATTTAGAGATTCACATGAACTTTAAAATCCACACACCTGCGATGGTTATAAAGTACATAAATATTTTTTGTAATTTTAATTCATTTTGTTGAAATATTAAGGTTCTACGGTATTAACAGAGAAAAAAAAATGAAGAAAGAATCTCTTTGTATTCATTCTGTTGACTTTCTTACATATTCAAAAACTTTTTATATTACAGCTTATTATACGCACATCTAGCTAACATACACCTAACAACTATGATTAAGTTAACTGATTATCCAAACTACTAAACTAATAATGATTAGGAGAAATTACAGAAATGTAACGGTAATACCCCCCCTCAAGATGGACTTTGGAAAATGTTTTTCAAAGCCATCTTGGCCATTATAGGAATCATCTTATGTCGGGGTAATGGTTTAGTAAAAATGTCAGCTAATTGGTGTGTTGTGCGTATGGGCATGAGCTTGATTGTATTATCTAAAATCTTATCTCGAATGAAGTGACAATCGATTTCGATATGCTTCGTGCGTTCATGAAAGGTTGGATTGGATGCAAGCTTGATTGCTGATTCATTATCACAAAAAATCAAAGTAGGCTCATGAGTGTGAATGTCAAAATTGCTCAGCAAATGATGAAGCCAAATAATCTCAGTTGTAGCAACAGCAATGGCTCGGTACTCAGCTTCGGTGGATGATCTAGAAACAATGGATTGTTTCTTTGATTTCCAAGAAATCATGGAGTCTCCTAGAAAAACACAAAAACCAGAAATAGATCTTCTAGTATCCGAACATCCTGCCCAATCGGAATCAGAAAAAGCTGTAATCTTTAAAGAAGGTTTGGAAGACAAAAACAATCTTTGACCAGGATTGAGTTTGAGGAACTTGAGCAAATGATTAGCAGCTTGAAGATGAGGTAATCTTGGATCTGTAACAAATTGACTTAACCTATTTACTGCATAGGTAATGTCTGGTTGTGTTATGGTTAAATACATTAACCGTCCAATTAAACGTCTATATTGAGAAGGATCCAATAAGGGTGCCCCATTGAAATTTGATGCTTTACATACAGGATCCATTGGATAACGGACTGGTTTGGCAGCTAACATGCCAGTTTCTTCTAGGAGATTGAGAACATATTGTCGTTGAGAAATATAAATGTCATCTGTTGATCTGGCAATTTCAAGACCCAAGAAATGTTGTAACTTTCCCAAATCCTTAAGCTTAAACTTGTTGCTTAAAGATTGTTTAATAGAATCAATTTCATGAAGAGGAGCACCTGTTAACACAATATCATCCACGTATACTAACAGAGCTACATATGACGATCCTTTTCCCTTATAAAACAATGAGTAATCAGCTTTCGATTGTGTGAATCCTTGAGAAAGTAAAAATGAAGAAAAGGTGGCATACCTTTGACGAGATGCCTGCCTTAAGCCATATAAAGATTTCTCTAGTTTGCAGACAAATGGTTTACCATTTGAAGAGACAGAATGACAACTATATCCTTGGGGTAATTTCATGTAAACCTCTTCATCCAAAGACCCATTCAAGAAAGCATTATTCACGTCCAATTGAATAAGAGGCCAAGAACGTTGAGCAGCTAAAGCTAGCAGTAATTTGACAGTAACAAGTTTAGCGACAAAGGGAATAAGTATCCAGAAAATCGATACCTTCTTGTTGATTGAAACCCTTGGCAACAAGGCGTGTCTTGTATCTCTCAACAGTACCATCAGAACGTCTTTTGATTTTATACACCCATTTAGAACCCAAAGCCTTTCTATCAAGAGGTAAGGGTACTATCGTCCAAGTGTTATTTGCTTCGAGAGCCTTCAATTCTTCTTGCATAGCTAATTGCCACTCTTTAGATTTGGATGCTTCAAAATAGGATTGTGGTTCAGACTCAGCTGAAATGGCAAGAGTGAATGCTTGGTACTTAGGTGAAAGTTTGGAATAAGAAAGTACAGAAGATAAAGGGTATTTTGCATTAGTATTAATGGTCACATTGTTTACTAGACCACAATGATAATCTTGTAAATAAGTTGGACGGGTTCTATTTCTTTGAGGTCTTTGATTTCCAACTGAATGATCTTCATTGATAATGGGAATGGGATCTTTATTAGCAACTGTAACAGATGAATCAGGTAAAGGGTCAGAAATAAAAGTATCATCTTGTGAGCAAGGTATGACCATTGAATGAAAAGGGTCTGGCTGATGGTTATATATGGAATGTTTAAAAGGAAAAATATGTTCATGAAACACAACATCACGAGATATGAATATTTCTTTTGTCTCAACATCCATCATTTTATATGCCTTCATTCCAATTGGATAACCAATAAAAATACAACATCTGGCACGTGCAGTAAATTTGTCCCTGTGACTGAGAAGTGTTGAAGCAAAAGCTAAACATCCAAAACTCCGAAATAGTGAATAATCTGGTGGATACTCATAAAGTTTATGAAAAGGGGACAAATTATCAAGAGCATGTGAAGGAGTACGATTGATAAGGAATGTAGCACACAAAATACATTCAGACCAATATGTTGTGGGAATATTTGACTGAAAAAATAATGCCCTAGCAACATTTAATAGATGTTGGTGCTTTCGTTCAACCACTGAATTTTGTTCTGGACGTTGAACACAAGAGAATTGATGCAATACTCCTTTTTGATTGAAAAACTCAGTAAAAGCCAATTCCTTTGCATTATCAGACCGAAAACCCTTAATTTTGGTGTTAAATTGTGTTTCAATCATAGCAAAGAAACGTGGAATGATACTTTGAACATCAGATTTGTGCTTCATCATGTATACCCATGTAAATCTAGTGCAATCATCAACAATAGTTGCAAAATATTGATATCCCTTATAATCCTTTACATGATAAGGCCCCCATACATCACAGTGTATCAACTCAAAAGGTTCATTTGCAATATTGTTGAAAGACTGAAAAGGTAAACGTTTCTGTTTGGCTAAAGGACAAATAGAACATACACATTTATTCAAATCTTTATTTGAAACAGTGATACTACTAATAGATTGCAACTTCTCATTTGAAGGATGCCCAAACCGTTGATGCCAACAATCAGCTGAAACTGCATTCACATTCACTTGTGCTTGTGCTCTTATATGCATATCTTCAAGCACATAAAGTTCGGCATGTACTCTAGCATTGCCAATCATTCTCTTGGTGTGTATCTGCTTCAAAATAGCATAATCATGATAAAATTTTGCCTTAACAGTATTGTTGTTGCGATTCCAGGCCTTGAAACGGATTACATCAGTGGCCGGAGGTTGAGGAAGATCTCCAGTAACAAAATCAAGTTTGTTCTTGACTGAAAGGGCAATTGTCATAAACCGAGACCAGGACGCATAATTTTCTCCAGTGAGCTGTTGATTAACAAGAAGAGTGCCGGAATTATCCGAGTGATGTAAAAAATACGGATCATCATAAGAAACATTTGAGTTTTGAGAACTTTCTCCAGACATTTTGACAAAAACAAAAGATCGAGAAAATCAAAAGAACGATCTTAATGAAGAACACAAATAGAACGGATTGATTGAATCAATCAAACAGAAAACAATCAAAGGGAAGGAATCAATCAAAGATCATGAAAAAGGAACAATCAAGAATAAAGATTGAAATCAGGGACGCGGAAGAAAAAAAAAAAAAATCTCTGATACCATATTAACAGAGAAAGAAATGAAGAAATAATCTCTTTGTATTCATTCTGTTGACTTTCTTACATATTCAAAAACTTTTTATATTACAGCTTATTATACGTACATCTAGCTAACATACACCTAACATATTAACAACTATGATTAAGTTAACTGATTATCCAAACTACTAAACTAACTATGATTAGGAGAAATTACAGAAATGTAACGGTAATATACGGACGTGTAAATCCACAAATATTTAATAAATGAATGTCATTTTCCACCGTTGTTCAAATGCAATTTATATAAAATAAATATTTTTACTAAACATGTTTAGTATTATGATAATGTAGTTCAAGTTCATCTATTTTATATTTCTTTTGTATGTTTATCAAAATCATTTTCTACAATAAATTAATCGTGATCAAAAAAGGCCACTTCTGGAGTGATAATCCTTGGTTCGAATGGATCATTCAAGAGCTCATATTGTCATTCTACATGCATCCAACAAGCACAAGTGAGTATGCTAATAAGTCTGTATGTCAAATGAATAATTGAGGTAATGGTTGGTTGTGTGAGGCACGTAAAAGGACCAAAAAGCACCAAATGGGGCGTGTATGTAAGTTTTAGGCGAAGCAAAGAATCACTTTAACATGGGGTTCCCTCCATCACCTTCTCCCCACTCCTTCAACACCGAGTTTTAAATTCATAACGATTAATATAAAAAAACTCAAATTAAAAGGGTGATTTTTTTTTGTTTTTGTTTTTTTTGCTCCCTACCTATAAAGGTGAAGGATTTTAACTCAAAATCTTTATATTATTTTCAAGTAGTTAAGTGTAAGTCATAGCCATCATTTGACGGTCGCTAAATGGACCCGTCCATGACAAAATTGTTTCATATTATTTGACATCTCTTACTATCATTAAAACACATTAATGTTGCTTTAACCGAAAGTGATGGTGATTGGGCTATTGAACACATGTAAAAGAAAGAAGAGTTATTTTTTTAAAATAACCATAAATGATCGACAAAATTTTCAAAATAACCACTGAAATTTCATTACTTAAAAACAAGCAATAATCCTTCAAATTATATACATACGGTTCTCAGGTTTTAAGCTCGATATGGTTTCGCGAGCAATTCGTGAGTCTACTTTTCACCCAATCGGTTACATAATTATTAATTATCCCTCGTACGAGCTTGTTAAGTAGTCACACGCTTCAATTAATCTTGTATATATAACTGACGTTGATGACGATGGAGTAAAAGTGGCAGAGCTAGATGGGGCGTTGGGGTACTAAAGTACCCCCAAAACTTTGTTTTATATATATATAAAATATTATTTGTAAACATGTTTCATGTTATTGTACCCCCAACTAAAGATATTATAATATGTTTTTTTAATGCCCGATATTGGATGATTATATATAATATATTGACAATGTTTGTACCTCATATCAAAATTTCTGGTTCCGCACCGTGAAGTAAAACCACTTGACCACTAGAATACAACATATATAATACAGCATATATGATATATTGCCGAAAATTTTATAAAAGATGTTTGTTGAAAAGAACAATACAAACGAAGATGGAGTATATATATATATATATATATATATATATATATATATATATATATATATATATATATATATATATATATATATATATATATATATATATATATATATATATATATATATATCATTTTCATTAAACTGTTAGTTATATCACAAACAAAAATCATGATTGACAATTCCAGTTTTGCACTTCTACGTTGTGTTTTCTTGTATTTTTATTTTTATATTTATTATACCAATTATAATGTATTCTATTTGAACGTCATTATGTTTTTATAACTTTTGGACTTATTAATTTTCAGAAAGAAATCGTTGGAATGGAGTTTATAGTTTTTATTGTATTTAATTTTTTATATTTAGCGGATACCCGTGAACTGAACCATGGTTACCCGCCTTTATACGGTTCGGTTCGGTTTGGTTTATTTGCCAATTCAGTTCGGTTTCAGTTAGTGCACATGAGGTATCCACCTCGTGGTGACGGTTTACAATTTTATTTCTATCCGAACTGAACCGCCCCGTTAACGCTCCTTGTTTTGATGACTTTTGAGTATGCACGACGTACCTCCACCAAGTATGCACGGTGTGCTAAAGTGGCGTCGGGTCTGACACGACTACACCACAACTCCACATTGAGGGGCTCGAGAAGCCAGAGGTCCGACAATGGAGCTTTCTCCTTCACATTTACACACACGCACTCTCCCATTTTAACTTCACTCTCCCATCTTAACTTCTCTTTCATATATTTCTTAAAATATGGGTTTTCCTTGGAGAAGAAATGGTATGAAATATTGTGGAAGGAAGTGGCGTGGCGTTGATATGGTTTGAAATGTTGAAAGTTTGAAAGGCATGTATGCCATTGCCGTATGTATGTGTTTTTGTATAAATTGTATTTCCTTATATTGAGGATATGTGGTATAAAGTTATATATATTTAATGCAATACACAAAGCCTTTTATGGTGACCGACCAACCACTTATTTACATGAAACATAGGTAATTAATTACAAAGTTACAATTAAAAATCTAACACCCATATCCTTATATCAAACTTTTCGATCCATATTAGTTTTTGTGGTTCTAACAAAAAATTTGGATTGTTAGTGATGTCAACCCTTCTAAATGACTTTTCTACCCCTTGTATTGCTTCCACTCTTTACCATCACTTTCTCTCCCCAATATCAACCAATCCATGATCCATCCATGTAAAGAGAAACAAGAAAGAATATTGGTGGACTAATTCACACTTGCTATATATCCTCCTCCCTCGCATTATTATTCTTAAAACTCCTAAACCCGCCACCCGCTCTCCGCCTTTATCTCCCTCCTCCACTCCTGACTCCACCCACCTATAAAAACATTCACCACCACCTCTTACTCATTTTCTAGTTTCCTCCAATCCCATATTTTCTCTTAATTACCAATTCTTCCTCTTTTCTGGGTGTGGGGCTGGAGTAGTATTCAAGCTAGCCAACCACCCATGGATCCTGCTGTTCCTGCCCTTGCACAACAACCCACCACCGCCGGAGGTGTTGACAATGGTGCTTCAATATTAGATCCCACCAACAATATCGTCAAAGGAAAACGTACAAAGCGTCAAAGGCTACAGTCCTCCTCTTCTATTCCTTTCGCAATTGTATCTCACTCTTCCACCTCCTACAACGTTTTCAATTCTTCTCCGGCGTCATCTTCTGATTTTCCAGCTGGTAGCACCACCACGGAAGACGAAGATACGGCCATGTGCCTCATTCTCCTTTCCAAAGGTCATAACGTGTTTCCGAGGAACAGTAATGACGAATTATCCGGATACAAGTTTAACAGCAAAAGATATATACAAACATCGACGGACGCCGCCCATGGATTCACCGGAATGTATGTTTACGAGTGCAAGACGTGTAGCCGGACGTTCCCATCGTTTCAAGCTCTCGGAGGCCATAGAGCCAGCCACAAAAAACCAAGAATCAATGAATTAGATAAAAGAAAACTGTCACCCTACACCGCATTATCCGATGAGGATGAACCATTACTGCAATTCCCTTCGAGGAAGAACAATTCTTCTTCTTCCTCTTCCCTTTCGATTCAATTAAACCACCGGGTTTCATCTCCGGGACACAGCAAGAAATCGTCCACCAAGCTTCACGAATGTTCAATCTGTGGCACGGAATTTAATTCCGGACAAGCATTGGGCGGCCACATGAGGCGACACCGGGTGACTAATGGCACCGCCACCGCCGTCACTGCCACCAACACCACGTTGTCTTTGATTCCTTACAGCCCGGTTACAACCATGGTGGCCGACGATCAAGATTATCAAATGTCCAGGAATGATGGTTTGTGTTTGGATTTGGATCTCAACCTTCCGGCACCACCGGAAACAGTCATGGCTGCCGCAAATCACGACCAACGCCGTGAATCGAGCTTCAAATTCACGGCCGATCAGAACAAACAACAACACACCGTTCGTTTATCTGCCGCCCCAACATTGGTGGATTGTCACTACTAACACAAAGGTGCAAAAATCATATATATTTTCTTAATTTTCTTTTTACATTTTGTATTTAATCGATTACACCATTGATCTTGTGAAGGTAAGATGTGAAATTGTTCATCATACCCACAAATTACTAATTCTTTTAATTATGGATATAAATTCTTTGGATTTTTTTAACAAAATTTGTTGATAAATTTGGAATTCGTTTTTTTTTTTTTTTTTTTTTTTTGGGGGGGGGGGGGGGGGGGGGGGGGGGGGGGGGGTGGTTTGAGAAAAGTGGCATTCTTTTCTTGTTCCTCTCTATTGGTTTTCTTTCATGTTGTTCAAGTGTGTGAAAGAGAGGTTGGCAAGGTATTGTCGTTACCATCCTAATCAATCAAAAAGTCAAAAAGGAATTTGATCTTAAAATCATATATGCAATTAAAATCACTTCACTTTAATAATTAAATGATGTTATGAAATATATATTTAAATAACTTCTAATCGTAAAATATATATGTTTTTTAAATGTTATATTTAGATGACATGTTGATTAAAATATATACAATAGTTGCGAAAAGTCTCCACCCTTTTGTGTATTACTACCCCTTCAACTCTACATGACATGGCATTGTGATCGGAGTAATTTGTCTTCAGCTTAATTACGGAAATTTATTTTCAAACAAAAAATATTAAACGAAACAAGGTGTTAATGAAAGCCATTTTAGATCTTCAAACTGAAACTCCGCATTAATCTTAGAATTTGAAACATATTATGTGTATTATGATTTAACTGCACGTGCAAATCATGTGATTTCTTAGTGTCATGGTGTGATAATCATACATCTTAAAAAAAGCTCATCACAAGCCACCATGTTTAATCTGTCAAAAGTTTAATTAATCCCCGGTTTTAAGGATTATGCTTGGATTTGCCATGTATAATTAATAGCTTTAGCCTCACACTTTTCAATCTTTAACTTGGCTACTTTTATAGTTCTAGTGAGCTTGAGTAATTAAACATAGTTTCTACTCAATGGCAATAATTTCTCAAATATACAAGACACTTTTTGTCAAAAATAATAATATCAAAATTCAAACACCGTATCTTCAGTTAACCTTATTGAAGTCACTCAGTGAATTTTCCATCATTCGATCAAATGCCCATTTACTTTTAAAGGAGTGCAAATACAAAAATCAATAGAATAGAAAACCTGGAACCATTTGCCAATTTAAAAAAGTGATATGTTAGAAGAAATTGTAACCAGGCACAACAAAACATGTTGTATTGTATATTAATCATTATATTGGGATTTAGACAAAGATTACACTTGTGTCCTGTCCAAAAAATATTTTGACTCTTGTCCTGGAACCAACTAAGTCGTCTTCTCATCCTCACCAACAAAAATATTTAGAGTCTTGTCCAGTTTAGTCCAGTGTAACAGGTGCAACCAACATATAAATTAGTGAGACAAGATCCTCCTCACCAGTTTATGGTTAGCGTGGTGGAGGGGGAAGGCTTTGGACCAGGTGGAACTGGCACTGGTGTCGGTGGTGTTGGTGTTGGCACAGGTGGAGGAATAACAGATCCTGAAAGCACGAAAGTAACATGGTGGGAATCATCGATCGAGTTCTAGAAGAAAATCAAAATGAAAATACAAAAGAGAATTAACAAACCACAAAAGAGAATGTTGGATGGTGGTTGTCGTTCTTTAGCAGGATTAGGATCAGGGTCATAGACCCGAATGTAGAGCTCTTGACCCAAGTACCAATGCTTCAACACCTGTGAACGTAAGTTCCACATTCCGGGATTGTCTAAGTATGCATAAACCGCCGTCCATCCTCCCGGGTAAACCTAGCCATCGATCATAATTAAATTTCATTAGAATCCACACTGTTCTCGAGTTTTTCAAAAGAGAAAGGGATCGAAAACGATAGAAACCCAAAAAAATCATATCCAAATTAACAAACACTTTTTCTAGTTTACGTACCTGAACAGTTGATCGAACTACTGGATCATAAAGATTGTACGTTGATCGCATGTTCGGAGTCCAATCTCCAGCACCAAACCTAAAATATGCATCATTTAAATTCAAAGACTAACTATAATTAATGGCTGTCATACATTTAATAATCTTTTATAACCTTACCCCACAACATAGAATCCGAAACCATCCAAATGCCATGTATCAATAACTAGCATATCGTTCTTGAACACAATTTCAAGCCATCCGTTGTGAACCCCAGAAACAACGAAAGTACCATCAATAGCAACAGGGTTAGATGAATTAGCCGAGTACGCATCAAGTTTGTAAGTTCCCGTTCCATTCTTATAGTAATCCGCTAGTTTCAATGCAGTATCCGGAACACGATATGACACATTGTTAACAGCGTAACGAGCACTGCCATTGATTTCGTCTAATGATCCTTGGAGAATAAACGTTTGGGATAATGTGACATTCGATACGTTGAATGTTCCTTGTGGGTTTGGCCTTGCTGCCCCTGCCGTCAAGTTCCACCTAATATGCAACTACCTTAGTGAGTATAAAACCGAATATATATATATCTAAAAATCTTGATTAATTTTCTAATCGTTTAATTACTAGCTACCTGATTGACTTTGCTTGATTGATTGAAAAGTTAAGGTCGAATGGATCAGGTCCTCGAGGTAATGGACCTTGGACTGGTGTGGTGGAGTCGTCATAATGTAACACCCCAACACCGATTAGTTGGCTAGATTCAGGTGTGTTAACCATTTTAGGGCTTGCCACCATGTAATAGTCAGCTTTGGGTTGGTTTGTTGTCACCAAAACGGAGTATGATTGGCCTACATGTATATCAAGCGTATCTAATATTATTTGGCTTATATATGACCCCTCCGTCTCAACTAGTAGCATTGGATGGTTTTGGATCCTGAAATTGATACTCCGTTCCGTTCCAACGTTTGATATTCTTATGAGATATGTTTCACCTGTGTATTTAAAAAACTATAATTAAGCAAAGTTCGAGTCAAGGTTATATTTTAAGAGACTTGTGCCAATCTAACCGGCTAGATAGCACTTAGTTTGAACCATATTTAATGTGTCGTGTGATAGAAAAAAAACATACATGACAGTCTTATAATGCATTCGGCATGCACACTATAGTATGAAGTTGTGATGTAATTCAACTTGTTGTAGAGAGGCAGAACAAGAATACAAAGACCAATGAATGTTTTTCTCATTCTTATCATGAAAATAGTCATAAAATGTCTGTGTAGTCCTCTTACGATAACAAAAGTGCCCTAAATTATGCAATTGAACTCAACAAGATTTTTTGATAACTAGATTTGGTTAATCAAATATAATTATCATTTAGCCTTTTTTGCACATTTACCTTGCTCAACAACAATGGTTCGATTTGTTTGCGGGTAACGGCTATTTCCATTCATGAGCATTGTGTCCGGGTGTAGGTGAAGTAGCGATTTGTTCAAAGACGAGCGGATATCCTAAAAGTTTTACCCAAAAAAATCAAAACAAAGATGATGTAAAAAAAACCAAATATCATAAACCACCTTTTAATGTGGAAAGAATATGCTTCAAAGATTAAAATATTACGATATTAAAAAAAATATGGTTATTTTAAACAGAATTCATGCGTATTTTAGGGAAAATAAAATGTGACGATCGTGATACAATACTACAATAGTGTTTGTGTGGTGGTACCTTAAAACTGTTGTTGTACCAATCTCCAATAAGAAGATCAAACTCGCCATGTGGTTTAGGAAATGGAGTTGGGATTATGACCCGTGGATTGACTCTGATCGGGCCAAAAGCTCCACCAGCCTTGTGGAAGTTGATGGAGGGGAAGTAAGAAAAGGTGCCAATTTGGTCTTTTACAGTGAATACATAAGTCCAACTAGAACCGGGTCGGATCGGACAGTTCGTACCAGACACTCCATCTTGCCATGAGTTGAGCCTTTGTTGTATACCATTCCTGAAAATTCAATACGACCCATTTTATTAGATAGCCTGTCTCAACGTCTTTACAGCCCTATATGGCCCAAATAAAGGTCAATATTGAATAGGCCAATTCTTTACAAGCCATGGGCCCAAGTATATTAGGCATAAATGAGGCGTACAAATTTAGTTTTGTAACCTGTCCAAATCGGTTTTTGGGCTTTATTGTTGTCTGTCTCTGGACCCAATTCGTTTTAACCGGTTTCAATAAAAAAAAAAAGTAACCAATGGAACCAGTTAGTATTTGGTTTTAAAACCCAGTTTTTTATCTGCTCTCAAATCCTATTTAGCGGTAATATTCATATCCATTCAATCCTATCAAATCAAGTTAATCTGGTTTTTTCTAAAACCAGTTTCAAAGCGGTTTTTATTACGAATTAACTTAATTTTTTTTTGGTAAAAAAACAAATGAATCGTTAGATAAATATAAAAATAACATGATTTATAAAAAAAATTCCTGAAAAAATATTTCGATAATTCATTTTTACGATTATTTTGTATTCACAGAAATTGTCATAAAAATGAAAAAAAAAAATCTTTACTTAAAAACAAATCATAAACATGTTTTTTGTAAATTTTTTTTCTTATTAATCATCTTACATTTGAATCATCTAATGATTTATTTTGTTTGTTTTCTAATATATATATATATATATATATATATATATATATATATATATATATATATATATATATATATATATATATATATATATATTATTACCTTCTTACCAAAAAAATTCTTCTAATTTGATCTTTTATATATATATATATATATATATATATATATATATATATATATATATATATATATAGTTCATGTGAGACGGCCTAATATTGTTAGACCGTCAGACCACTTTTTTCTAGTGAAATATTCTAATATTTTAGTGTTCATAAAAATTAAATGTGTGTAATATTCTAATATTCTAAAACAATAATTTTAACATATTTTACATTGAAATAGTATAAAACATATAATGTTAAAATATTGCATTTTATATTTTTACGAACAATAAAATATTAGAATATTTCACTAAAAAAAATTAGGTTCACGATCTCAAAAAATTATGTTTGTCTCAAATGAATTCATATATATATATATATATATATATATATATATATATATATATATATATATATATATATATATATATATATATATATATACACACACACACGATGAAATCATAAATAACAATAATGATCAATATTTGATATACTTCCCTGTCAAATTATTCTCAGCTTTTGCCAACGGCAAAATTTTATTAATGTTCTGCTTTGCGCCACAGCTAGCTGATAAGCTAGCTTATTTTTCGAGTTTTTTATGTTGTCGTGTTTGGTAAGTAAAAAAGTAGCTTATAAACTAGCTTTTTAAAAAGCTACTTAAACTAGCTTTTTATGAGATTTTTTAAAATTTTCCAAATACATCCCTTATTAATTATAGAAAGACATATTCTTACATGTCATTTTATGTAATTTTATATATTTCAGCTAGTTTTATCAAAAGTTATTTTTTATCAGCTAGCATTTCAACTATCAGCTAGCTTTTTATTTAACAGTTAGTTTTTCAACTATCAACTAGCTTTTCAGCTAACAGCTAGTTTTTCAGCTAGTACACCAAATATAACCTAAGACTAAAAATGCTAAAAATATAGATATGTACCCCAATAGTTAAGATAATGAAAATGTAATTAACGAGAATGGGGAAAATGACTTATTAAAGTAATTAACTTTTCGGTATGTTCACATCTGGGTAACTATCTTTTTTTTGTACATATCTAAGTAACAAACTTGTTAGAAGTGTTTACATACAACCATTATGACTTGTTATAGCAGGTTACATCCTAGATGTGAACGCTTTCAACAAGTTCGTTACCTAGATGTGTACAAAAAAATAGTTACCCAATATGAACAAAACGAAAAGTAAAAGTAAATTACACGAATGGTCCTTGTGATTTGGGGGAATTTGTGTTTTTGGTCCCTAACTTATTTTTTTAACTTCGATGGTCCCTACTGTTTATTTTTGTTGCGCGTTTGGTCCATACCTTACCTAAAAATACTATTGTCCCCTTATTAATTTATTTTTTAATTAATTTATTTATTTATGTATTTATTTTTTACATATTTAAAAAAATTAATAGACCCCACATATCTGTATCTCCAAGATCCGTACTGTTTATTTTTTAATTAATTTATTTTTTTTTAACTCGAATGATCTCTACTGTTTAATTTTGTTACGAGCTTGGTCTCTGTCTTACATAAAAAGACTATTGTGCTTTTATTAATTTATTTTTTTAATTAATTTTCTTGTTTATGTATTTATTCTTTATATATTTAAGAAAAATTAGTAGACCCCATATATTTGTATCTCTTCACCATCTCATCTCTCATCCTCCTCAACTTCAATTTATTTTCCATCTTTAGTGATATCGACGTCTTCATCATCCGTTCCTTTTTCGATCCTTCAACTCCGTCGAATCAACACCACAACCCACTAAAGATGAAAAGACAGTAGGTTATGGTGTTGGTTCGCCAAAGTTGAAGTACCAAAAAAAGAATGGTGAAGATGTCAATATTACTAAAGATGGAAAAGAAATAGAAGTTGGGGAGGATGAGAGATGGGATAGTGACCGGTAAGACCTAAATGTGGTTTTAGGTTTATGGTGACGAGATACAAATATGTGGGGTCTATTAATTTTTTTTAATATATAAAAAATAAATACATAAATAAGAAAATTAATTAAAAAATAAATTAATAAGCGAACAATAGTCTTTTTAGGTAAGATAGGGACCAAACACGCAACAAAAATAAACAGTAGGGACCATCCGAGTTTAAAAATAAGTTAGGGACCAAAAACATAAATTCTCCCAAACCATAAGGACCATTTGTGTAATTAAATTTTACTTTTCGTTTTTTTTATATTTGGGTAACTATTTTTTTTTGTACACATATAGGTAACGGACTTGTTGAAAGTGTTCATATCTAGGATTTAACCTGCAATAGCAAGTCATAATGGTCATATGTGAATATTTTCAACAAGTTTGTTACTTAGAAGTGTACAAAAAAAAATATAGTTACCTAGATGTGAACATACTGAAAAGTTAATTACCTTAATAAGTCGTTTTCCCAACGAGAATGAGATAAGTTGTTAATAGATTTGCGACCGTATAAATAAGTTTTTGATAAATCTTTTTATTCAAGTTGCTATTTTCCCATTCAAGTTCCGATTTTCCCAAAATTAGATTGATCTTAATTCTTAAGAATAATATAAGAAACGTAAATGTTACTCGTCAATTAGATGATTAACTCTAGTGTTGGATATAAGTTTCAATGTTCACATAATGACACTATAAGCAATTCTACCTAATATATCACTTTCAAATTTTCATCATATCATATGTGGAAATGCAGTAAAAAACATATATAAAAAAGAAATGTTATCTTGTGTTTGAGTGAGCGAGAAAACATAATTACCAGGTGATCAAAAGAGGTTCATCCATGTTATTGAATACATTAACATGTATAATGTCGTTGGTAGTCGCATTAATAAGAGGCCCAGGAAACATCCCATTAATCGTTATGACCTATCATATTTTCAAACAATAAAAATAAAGCATCATTTAAAGAGTTGAAAAAAGAAATAAAAAACAAAAAGACCAGTGGTAAATACCGGTTGATCAATTAAAACAGGTTTGATGGTGGTGTCAATATTTACTTGCCACTCTAGATAGATATCATCAGCATTCACAAAGATTGCTTGTAACATTAATGCCGCAAAAGCAACATAAAAATTTAGCCACGGAAATTCACCAAGGAAAGCCATATCATATGATCATGGACATTAATCTAGCTAGGTGTGATTTTTGAATTAATAAAGACGTGTAAATGAATGTTACATACTATACTAGTACAGTTGTCATGTAATATGGACAAAAATGGGGAGATATGGTGATAATTTCATAGTGTCACATGAAAACAAGTTTGGCTTTGGAGAAAACTAAGTAAAACAAGGACGGTTGTTGTGGGTTGTAATTTTGTATATTAGCTTTTTTTTTTTTGTCTATTTTTACTTTACATGAATCAAATAATATATATATATATATATATATATATATATATATATATATATATATATATATATATATATATATAGAGAGAGAGAGAGAGAGAGAGAGAGAAAGAGAGAGAGAGAGAGAGAGAGAGAGAGAGAGAGAGAATGAGAGAGACAGGTTTATCTGAAACCATGTTAATTTAATAAGACATATGGATATGATCATAATCACTCATTTTGAATATCAAAAAAATAAAAAATAAAAAGTATATATAAATTGCAAAACAAAATGAAAAATCTAAAAATTCTTTCTTAAACATTACTTTCGTTATTTAATTTATCCAAAAAAATTTAAAAAAAATAAAAAAAAAATCACCGTTTTTTTCAAAATATGAGTGAAATATTCTTAATAGAATGTTCTTTTCAAGATATGGATAAATTTGCATGTACAATAAAGAAACATAGATCTAACGCTTTAGGGTTTTGAATGTGCATATAGGATGTTCTTTTGCTCAAAACTCATGTAACACCCAAAGTTTTGAAGGCCAAGAAAGGAAAGAAAACCCTAAGTTTAGGGGTCGACTCGGCGAGTCCGAGCGGGATCCAGGTCGAGGAGTAAGTGACCGACTCGGCGAGTAGGCCAAGGTGACTCGCCGAGTCTGGTCTGTGCGTGGAAAACCCTAAATTCGGGACTTGGAGCCTATATAAACGTCTTAATCTTCTTCCTAGGGTTCCCTTACTGCCTCTTCAGCCCTGGATACCAAACCCTAGCCGTCATAACCTTTGATTGAGCCATTTGTTGCCTTGGAAGGTGCATTAAAGCTTGGAGAAGGAAGAAGGAACTTAGAGGAGCAAGAAGGTGTTGGATTAGTGTCTAAGTCCATAACTATTTTGGTATGTACTTGACTCGATGGTGCATGGTCCTTTTGGGTTGCCTTCACCAAAGCAACTTGATTGGAGAAATAAATAAAGAGAGAGAGAGGTTATTATGATTTATTAATATGTTATAAGAATAATTTATTAAAGGAGAAATCATATTTGTTTAATTTATTGGTCAATAATTAATTAAGAATTAATTTTGTGATCAAGTGTAATTAATTAAACTAGAGGGGCTGAATTGTAATTATGTGATAGTTACAAAATAAGGTAACGATTATCTTATATATATGGTGAACGAATTTGAGGTGTAAATCCCTTAGAATTCGACTAGGATAAGGGTTTCTAGGACTTATCTTATGGTTGCTTGGTCGACAAGCAACTAGATAAGGATAAGGACTGAAACCTTAATCTTTACACCTATATAAACCCCCTAGGGCTTAGGAATTCGACGAACCCTTCCCAAGAGGTCCTAAGGACGAATTCTAACCTCCCACCTCTCTCTTTATATCTTCTCCACTTGCTTATGGTGTTTGTAAGCCATTAGAGGAGTGACACTTGTGACTCTCAGCTTTCCAAGGTCAATTCAAGGAGGAATTGGATTGTTATTGCTATATAACAATCAAGGTATGTTCTTAAACCTAATTATATGTTAATATTGATTTCCATATGCTAGAATTAGGGTTTATAGTCTTGGATTCAAAGCATGTACAATAGAGAAACCTAGATCCAAGCATTAGGGTTTGTATGAGCACATAGGATGTCTTATAACCAAAACCCATCAGAAGGGACTATAGATCTGGAGTTTGTGGAGCCTTTCTGAGATATTGAAGGTAATAAGTCGTCCCTCTCTCCTTTAGGTCTTCCATGGTTGTGAGATTTGGGGCTTTTAAGCCATGGTTTGACATCCATTTGAGTTAGAAGTCGGATCTGAAGTTGCTACTTCAGATCCAAGTGTGTTATGGACTAGAGAAGCATAAAGTATCAGCCCTTGAGTCAATGTTGAAGCCCCTTGGCCTTAAACCCTAGTTTATGGTGTATTTTGCTTATATCTCCTTCTCTACACGTAAAGTTTGCAACTTTACGTGAGGAATAGGCTTGGGAAGGGTAGATCTATAGATTTGAGTCCCTGCATGACTCAAAAGTCCTCTGCATGTATGAAGGACCGGATGGACTCGGCGAGTCCTTTGAGTGGACTCGGCGAGTGGCTTGAAGATGAGGAGGAACTCGACGAGTGGGATGAACAGCTCGTCGAGTCGGATAAAGTTGGGCGTGAACTCGGCGAGTTGGATGAAGATTGTCTTGGACTCGGCGAGTCTGTTCTTGGACTCGACGAGTCAAGTCGCGAAACCCCAAACCTTCGCGTTTAGACTCGAATCAGTGAGTCGCTTAGAGACTCGGTGAGTTGGACAGGTCAGGACTCGGAAATCGGTAGACTCGGCGAGTCATGGAATGACTCGGCGAGTAGAGTCGCGAGTGGAAGGACTCTAGACTTATGAACTCGGCGAGTCAGTAGGGTGACTCGACGAGTAGGGTTGACCTGGAAGGTTGACTTTGACCAGGACTTTGACTTCGACCTAAGTTGACTTAGTTGACTTTCGGGAGATAGTTAGACTAAGTGTTGCATTGATATTGGTAGCTCGGGGAACTAGTGGAGCGGGAGTTCATAGAGTTGTCGGTCAGCAGCCGGAGGATTATCAGCAGAGTTCAGCAGTGCGAGGTGAGTCTCCTCACTGTTTGTATGGGTCTAAGGCACCAATGTCGGCCCATTTAGAATATACATGAAAGACCAGGGGGTGGCCCCTGGCACACAGTACGTTATTATGTATGATAGGAAGACCAGGGGGTTAGCCCTAGACAATATGCATGAAAGACCAAGGGGTGGCCCCTGGCACACAGTACGTTATTATGTATGATAGGAAGACCCGGGGGTTAGCCCTAGGCAATATGCATGAAAGACCAAGGGGTGGCCCCTTGCACACAGTATGTTATTATGGATGTCAGGAAGACCTGGGGGTTAGCCTAGGCAATATGTATGAAAGACCAGGAGGTGACTCCTGGCGCATTGTATGCTATTATATATGAAAGACCAGGAGGTGGCTTCTGGCACACTGTATGATGTTTAGCTAAGTAGAGTAGTATGTACGGTTGTCTTTGTGATACTTGCATAAAAGACCAGGGGGGTGGCCCTTGGCACATGTCTGTAAGACCAGTGGGTGGCCCTTGGCACTTATCTGTAAGACCCAGGGAGTAGCCCAGGCTTAACCAGGAAGACCACGCGCGGCCCGTGGCATAATGGCAAGACTATGTTTGGCACATAGCACCTTATTTGATTATGGATAAGTCGGTTATGTATAGCTCTTGGCTATGAATGGTTTGTATGGTATGAGGTATCTGGGGAACTCACTAAGCTTCATGCTTACGGCTTTCAGTTTTGGTTTCAGGTACTTCCGGTAGCAGATTATGGAGCTCGGGATGATCACATGGCACACACCATAGATTAGTCAGCCCGGGGAATGTTTTACTATGATAATGAACATGTGTTTTGAAAACTAATACTCTGTTTATGTTTTGAAATGATGATTTTACTTTAAGTGATACTTTATTAAAAGAAATTTTTAGTCTTAAATTTTGGGACGTTACAACTCATCAGTGGTATTAGAGCCTTGCTTGGTTTCTATTGTATTTGATAAATTGTGTATTTGTTCATTGCTAAAAATCGAATTTTGTGCAATCTGCTTGACAGACTCGTCGAGCCCAATGAGGTACTCAACGAGTAAGATGAACTCGGCGAGTCCTGCAAGGAACTCGGCGAGTCGGGCTGTCAGGCAGACGGATTTTCGGGATTTTTTTTGTTTTTGACTTAGCATAATTACCATAAATGTTTCTAATTGATAAGATACTAATTTTATTGATTCCTTATGATTATCCTTGTCAAAATAAAAAGATTTTGTCATTTAATTAAATAATTATTACCTTATTTGATAAATATTAATTGTTTGAATTATTTGATCATTATCTTGCATGGAAATTGATAGGTCAAAATTAGATAACCACCAAAATTAACTGTTTAATTGTTTATTTGAATTTTGATCTAGATAGTTTTGAAATGTTTCAAAACTTGCCCTCAAGTTTTGGAATTTAAATTTTTGAATCAGAAGTTTAATTTTGAAATTGTTAAATTTCAAGCCCTAGAATTTTATACGTTTAAAATCCACCATATACTATTATAATATTATAAGAATAATTATTATATATGTATAATATAAATGTTAGTCTTACCGTTAGTAGGCTCATTCACGAAGCCGATCTATAAGGGGGTATAAGGTTATGGCCTATAAAATGGTCGTTTAATGGGTGTACACTCTCACTCACCGCTTCCTTGATTGGTGGAGGGTCATTAGCCGAACGGATAGAATAGGGCAACTCATTCCTCATTAAAAATATAATGATTAATAAAGTAACTAAATGTTTTTATAAAATTCTCAATCTTAGTTACTTTAGAAAAATATGAATTTGATGTTATTCCATGAAATTGCACTTTGTACCCTTGCTAAGACGTTAGTGGAGCGTGTGTGGTTAACCGACACACTAATTTGGCTCTAAGAAGAGGTGGCAAAGGGTGACTCGATGTTTGTCATAGATCAATGGAGCGTGTGTGGCTAACTGGCACATTCATTAGGTAACTATAACATTGGGGGCACCATTTACATTTGCATGGTTATTCACACCCTGTTTGCGATCCTCGGTATCCCAATCACAAACTTAAGGGGCATATCAAGATTTAAACATGTCATTGAAAAGTTCAATGAATCTCAAAAGATATAGGAGTTTCAATACATTTAAAACTTAATTTTAATTTGTTTTTCATGGTGGAAATTAGTGAATCGTCATTCACTTACCTTCAAATTATTTGATGTTTAAATTATGGGATCCATCTTCTAAATTGTAAATAATGTTGTTGGATCCTAGCCCTAATTTCTCATTTAGGTGTTTAATTGGGGATTCTTATCTAATCAACTTCGTCTCTTTTCTTTTTCAAATGTTGAACTCAAACAACAACGCTTCAGGCTCAAACACCCCCGTCTCATTCTCACTCATGAATTTGTGTGGGAGGGTGATCTTCGACGTAAACAATTTTAACGAATGGATCCGCAACATAAGGATGGTCACCCGTTACGAGGACAAGGAGAATGTCCTCAACAAGGAGCTGAAAGAGGTG
The DNA here is from genome assembly GCF_002870075.4 of Lactuca sativa. Taxonomy (NCBI): domain Eukaryota; kingdom Viridiplantae; phylum Streptophyta; class Magnoliopsida; order Asterales; family Asteraceae; genus Lactuca; species Lactuca sativa. The sequence goes on from NC_056624.2 coordinate 197,593,211, forward strand.
AACATCAACACTGCTACTCTCGAGGAGATCGCTGCCTTTGAGGCCCATGAGCGTGATGCCACGAAAGTCCATTGCTTCATGCTTGCGACCATGACTGTTGAACTCCAAAAGTCCTACGAGGACTTCAATCCCTACGAAATGCATAAGGACTTGCTTGAAAGGTACCACCAAAGGGCAAGGCAGGAGAGGTACGAGATCATCACTTCGATGATCACGACCAAGATGAGAGACAGAGAGTCTGTCACTGCTCATCTGTAGAAGATGCAGAGATATGTTGACCGCCTGCTGAAGTTAAATGTTAACTTCGATGAAAAGTTGGCGATTGACATCATTCTTCATTCACTGCCATCCTGCTTCAACCAGTTTCGCATGACCTACCACATGAACAAAGAGGAGGTCACGTTGAGCAAGCTTCAAGGCCTGTTAAGGACTGCTGAGAGCAACCTCAAGGACAAGTCTGTTGCACAAACTCCTACTCCCACTACTGCCCCGGTCTTGGCTATTGGGCAGGGGAAGAGTAAGAAGAGGAAGGCTCCCTCAAAGAGCCACCATAAAGGAAAGTCCCGTGATAGCACCTCTTATAGTGGAACCAAGGATGGCCCCGCTGCACCCACCTCAAGCCCAAAGGATGCAGAGTGTTATCACTGCCATGACATAGGGCATTGGAAACGAAGCTGCCCGAAGTATCCGCAAGATATCAAGGATGGGAAGATCAAGTCGTCCTTCGCAGGTATTTACACTATTCAATCTAATGATTCATCACATGATATTTCTAGGGTACTTGATACAGGATGTGGTTTTCACATTTGTTCTGATTTGCAGGGCCTAAGAAGAAATAAGGATGTGGAGCATGGGAAGATAAACTTGATCATGGGGAACAGAAGAGCATCGCCTGTCACCAAGATTGGAGTTTACTCTTTAGTGCTTGGTAATGGATTAGGACTAGATTTGAATAATTGTTTCTATTCACCAAAAATGACAAAAAAACATCATTTCTTTTCATGGTTTGTATAGACAAGGATTTAGATATTCATTTGATAATGAAAAGGGTTCTATTAATGCTTATCTTAATGGTGTTTTCTATTTTGAAGCATTGCCTTGTAATGGAATATATGAAACTGCGATGGTTGTAGATAACTTAGGAAATGATGTGTTGCATATCGAATCTTCCAATAGTTTGGACAAAGCATGATTGTGGCATTGTCGTCTTGGACATGTCAACAAGAAAAGCATAGCCCAACTTCAAAAGGATGGAGTGTTGGAGTCATTCGACCTTAGGGACGATGACGTGTGCGAGTCTTGTTTACTTGGAAAGATGACCAAGTCACCCTTCACTGGTACTTGTGAAAGGGGTAAGGGTTTATTGGATCTCATACACACCAATGTGTGTGGGCCCTTTAGATCCACTACAAGGGATGCGATCCGCTTCTTTGTGACTTTTACCGATGATTATAGTAGGTATAGGTATATCTACTTAATCAGGCACAAGTCAGAAACCTTTGAAAAGTTCAAAGAGTTTCAACAAGAAGTGGAGAATCAGTTGGGCCGGAAAATCAAGATGCTTCGATCCGATCGAGGTGGAGAATACCTTAGTCTTGAATTCTACAACTACCTTAAGGAACGCGAAATCGTTTCGCAATTGAGGCCACCTAGGACACCGCAGTTAAACGGTGTGGCTGATAGGCGTAATCGAACCTTGCTAGACATGGTTCGCTCCATGATGGCTCGTGATTTGCTACCTATCTCATTACGGGGGTATGCCTTAGAAACTGCCGCCCATATCCTAAACTTAGTCCCTACATAGAAGGTTGCCAAAACACCTCACGAGATGTGGACAGAGAAAGCTCCATCATAGGCACATATCAAGGTTTGGGGTTGCGAGGCTTTCGTAAGACGAGAGACTCACGAAAAGCTCGAACCTCGTAGTGAGCGGTATATTTTCATCGGCTACCCGCAGAAGTCCTTTGGGTATCTCTTCTATAGACCGAGTGACAATGTTTTCTTTGTTGTGAGGAGAGGGGTTTTCCGAAAGCGAGAACTCATAAGCCAAGGGGACAGTGGGAGGAAAATCAATCTTGAAGAACTTCAAGAATCGAATGATGAAGGAACCTTTAACATTGACGCTCAACCTGAGGAGGAAACTCCTGTTGAACCGATTGACGAGTCCTTACCTCTTAGACGTTCCAGTAGAGTTAGTGTTCCGCCTGTGTTATATGGTTTTCATATAACAAGTGAGGGTGATACGTTTATTAGTGACGGTACACTAATAAATTTGGACGAACCTAACAGTTATAAGGAAGCCATGGTAGGCCCGAAGTCTTCAAAGTGGAAAGAGGCTATGGACAACGAGATTCAGTCCATGTATGACAACCAAGTTTGGAATTTGGTTGACAATGTGTCAGGTCGTAAGACGGTCGGGTGCAAGTGGATCTTCAAGAAGAAGACCGACATGGATGGGAAGGTACACACTTATAAAGCGTGATTGGTTGCTAAGGGCTTTACTCAAACTCCCGAAGTTGACTATGATGAGACCTTATCACCGGTTGCGAAGATAAAGTCTATTAGGGTGATGCTAGCCATTTATGCATTTCATGACTATGAAATATGGTAGATGGACGTCAAAACCGCTTTTCTTAATGGGAAGTTGGTTGAGGATGTTTACATGATTCAGCCAGAGGGTTTTGTCGATGTGAAGCATCCTAATAGAGTGTGTAAGCTTGAGAAATCCATTTATGGATTAAAACAAGTGTCTCACATTGGAATCTTTGTTTCGACGAGAAAGTCAAAGAGTTTGGTTTTCTGCAAAGCAAGGATGAATCATGTGTATATGTCAAAGCCAGTGGGAGTATAGTTAGCTTCCTCGTATTGTATGTCGATGACATACTGCTCATAGGAAACGACATCTCGACCCTACAGGAAGTCAAGTCCTGGCTTGGGAAGTGTTTCGCTATGAAGGACCTCAGAGAGGCTGCCTATATTCTGGGAATAGAGATAGTGAGAAACAGGAGTAAAAGACTTATAGGACTTAGTCAGAATACTTACTTGGACAAGGTACTAAAGCGTTTTTGTATGGAGAATTCCAAGAAAGGGGAGTTACCAATCCAAAGTAATGCTAAGTTGAGTAAGACTCAAAGTCTGAGTACCGAAGTCGAGATAGCACAAATGAGTCGAGTACCTTACTCTTCTGTAGTTGGCTCGATCATGTATGTTATGACTTGTACTCGCCCTGATGTGGCCTTTGCTTTGAGCATGGTCAGAAGATATCAAGGGAACCCTGGCAGAGCATATTGGACCGCAGTCAATAATATTCTTAAGTACCTTCGAAAGACCAAGGAATGGTTTCTATTCCTCGGTGGGAATGATGACTTAAGGGTGCGAGGGTATAGTGACGCCAGTTTTCAAACCGACCGAAACAACTACCGCTCTCAGTCGGGCTAGGTATTTACCCTGAATATAGAAGTAGTGACTTGGAAAAGTTCCAAGCAGGAGACCGTAGCTGATTCAACGTGTGAATCAAAGTACATAGCGGCGAGTGAAGCGTCAAAGGAGGCGATATGGTTAAAGAACTTCATTGGAGACCTTGGATTTGTGCCAGCCATAAAGGAGCCTATGGATATTTTATATGATTATGCAGGAGCGGTTGCCTTGACCAAGGAACTGAGGGATCATGGTGGATCTCGACATATCGACATGAAATATCGTTTTATTCGACATCGGGTGGAAGAGGGACTCCTTGTAGTGAAGAGGGTATCGTCAGAGGATAACCCGGTAGATTCCATTACGAAGGGACTGAGTAAGGTTAAGCACTTGTAGCACGGTAGGAGCATTGGGCCGAAGGACGATATTAGTTTAGATTAGATAGCTTCGAAACGTGTAATAGATAAATTGTAATTAACATTTGATGATTAAATAAAGGAGTATTATTTATAAGTAAAGTTATTATCTTGTGTTAATTATGTATTTATTGTTTCACTTTGCATGTTTTGATTTCCTGAATAATACGATTATTCGAACAGTCCACAGTCGCTCATACTTTGGAAGTAGGTATGAAAGAAGACTGTCATGATTTGGTTTGTAGATTGTCTAAAGTGTATTAGATATAGCAAAAGTTTGCTGCAACGTTCATGAGTGCTTATGAATAAGATTCAAGCATTGGATTAAACCCACGCTTGCTGGTATCACTTCATGGAATTTATCACGAGTGATCGCAAGACGATAATATCATATAGTCTTTAAACCTAGATATATGATTTATTGTTTGCAAGTTGGTTATGCGTTGATAATGCGTAAACGCATCAGTAACTTGATGCTATAAAATGGATAGTTGTGCATGATTTAATGAGTGAACGGTAAATTCATATAAGTCGAAGTTTATCTGTTCTTTTTATCCTAAGAGGGTAAAAGCGATATTTTGTCCCCTCGATGATTTGGTTTGACTTATGTGTCGGGCCGGTCAGGACTGAATTGATGTGTTCAATTAAGTTCTATGTTAGACGAATCAGAGATCGAGAAAAAAACCGCAAGACAATAAGTATGACTATGTTCCATGCAATTGTCCGCACGATATCTAGAATGGAGGACTGTACGATCACTTATCTAAAGGACAGGTTACTGATAAGATCAGAGTTCGACAACGTCTTTGAGAGCTACGATTGCTAATCGGATCCTGAATTCATACTTGCATTTATAGTTACTAGACTTATCCAAGTGGGAGATTGTTGGATTAGTGTTTAAGCTCGTAACTATATTTGGTATGTACTTGACCCGGTTGTGCATGGTCCTTTTGGGTAGCCTTCACCAGAGCAACTTGACAGGGTGATTTATGGAGAGAGAGAGAGAGGTTATTATGGTTTATTGATATATTATATGAATAATATATTAAAAGATAAATCATATAGTTTAATTAATATTGGTCAAGAATTAGTTAAAAGTTAATTATGTGACCGAAAGAGATTAATTAAATAAAGGGGATTAGAACTGTCAATTATAAAATAATTGATTTTGGGCTGTGAATTCTTATGGATATAAGGGGGGACAAAATTTAGAGTGTAAGCCCACTCTAATATCGTCCAAGAGGCCTTATTCCAGAAGGTTCCTTAAGCTGCTTAGGGCCTAAGTCATCTAATTAGGGTTTTGACTGAAACCCTAGCAGCTCAGCTATATAAGGAACCCCAGGGCTTCAGTTTCGGCTACACCAAGAAACCCTAGAGTTACTATAGCTGAAATTGTGCCTCACTCCTTCTCTCTTCTAGATCATCTTCTTGTTTGTGGTGTTTCTGAGTCATTAGAGGTGTTACACTTGTGACATTAAGCCTCTTGAAGATTGAAGATTCATGCAATTATTGAAAGGTATCATCTAAAATTGTTTTGTTATAGATCTCGATTTCAAAGTATGCTAGATTAGGGTTTGTGAGCTTTGGATAAATTTGCATTTACAATAGAGAAACCTAGATCCAAAGCTTTAGGGTTTTGCATGTGCACATAGGATGTTCTTTTGCTCAAAACCCATCAGAAGTGTCACTGGTCAAGGTCCAGTGGCAACATCAGGAGGGATCTGAATGGACATGGGAATCCGAGTTAAAGATGCAAGAGTACTACCCTGATTTGTTCACGACAGCAGACTTCGAGGGCGAAGTATAGTTCAAGTGGGGGAGAGTTGTAACATCTATTGTTCAATATTTGCTTTTGGACCCCTTGAGTTTTGATTTGTTGCAAGAGTGCTCCCTGATGTCAAAATCCATGAATTTTAGGTGCAGCGTGAGTACGTTGGGCGTACACCTTGGTACGTTGAGCGTACTAAGTCCCATGCGAGTACGTTGTGCGTACTCTAGTATGTCGGGCGTACGTGGTTCAGACCAAAACCCTAATAATTAGGGTTTGTGCACTATTTAAACACCATTATGGCCCCAAGACCTTTCCCTTTATCAACCTCCATCCCAAGATCGACCCTCCTTGTAAACCCTACTTCATTTTGAGCATTTTAAGCTTTTTGGAGTGATTATGTGCTTCCTTATTTGTGAAGAAGGACATTCAAGGAGTAAGCTTTTCTCTCAAAACTTTGGATCTAACATGTCTTCTTCTTTGTGCACCATTTGGAGGTATAAAGCTCCAAACTTGGCTTTTATTTCTTTAGATCTTAGTTAAGCCTTGATTTTCTTCCTTTTTTTTCCCAAATCCTAGAGCTTGGTGAGTAAAAGCTACTCCTAAGCCTCCAAGGTGTCCTTTTAGACGTTTTAAGGCATTTCAAGTCATAAAAATGAAAGCTTGGACCTTGATTTGTCCCCATCCAAGAGTTAGGGTGTAGAAAAGGGTTAAGAAGGCTAGATTTTTAGTGTTGGGCTTCTTGTAGCCATGCAAAGGCATAAAGTTTGCAACTTTATAACCTTAAGGGTCTTAATGGATCTAAGATTTGGTCGTAAGGTCTTAAGGTATTAAGACAATTTGAATGAGTTTACTTAAGGGGTACGTATGCAGGGTGTAACTCCCTGTACGTCGTGCACACTGCGTCCCAGACACAATCCTCCCACTTCGCCCGAGTACGTTGTGCGTACCAGTTGGTATGCTGAGTGTACGGCCCAGTCCAACTTGGGTGATTTTTGGGCCTTAATCGTTGGGATTTCTTACTAGGTTGGACCATAAATTTTCATGATATTGGGCCGCTTATGATGTTGGGCCCATATTGGACCTTGGATGATCCTTGGGGTTGGGCCCAGGATTTTATTGGGATTAAAAGAATAACTTGACCCTTTTACTTTGGACATTAGCCAAGTAATGTAGTCTTTTAGTTTTGGGTTATGTCTCAATCATTAATTGGGGCTCTTTTGTTTATTTAGCATAGGGATTTCTCCAGTCCAAAAGCCCAAGCATTTATCTGGGTTTTTAAGCAGTTTATGTGAGTTTCCTCACTAGATCCATGGGTCGAAGGCACCAATGTCGGCCCATTGTTTATTATGTTGATTGTTGGATGTCTTGGATGATTATATGGAAAACCAGGATCTGACCCCTGACATTTGTATGAAAGACGAGGGTCTAACCCCTGACAGTTATATGAAAGACCAGGATCTGGGCCTTGTTAGGTTGCTTAAACTTTCATCAAAGGAGTTTCCATAAACTGTAAAATCATCCATGAAAACTTCAATGATGTTTTCAACATATTCAGAAAAGATGCTCACCATGCATCTCTGAAATGTTGAAGGTGTAATGCATACACCAAAAGGCATACGCCTATAAGCAAATGTGCCAAAGGGACAAGTGAAGGTGGTTTTCTCTTGATCTTTCGGGGATACTGGAGTTTGATGAAAGCCCGATAAACCATCTAAGCAACAGTAGTGAGGTTTACCTACTAATTTCTCTAACATTTGGTCAATAAAATGGCAGGGGGAAATGGTCTTTTCTCGTTGAGGCATTCAACTTTTTGTAGTCAATACAAACTCTCTACCCGTTTTGCATACAGGTTGGCACCAATTCTCTTTCGGAATTCTTGACAGTTGTTACCTCGACTTTTTTTGGGACTACCTGAACGAGGCTCACCCATTTGCTATCAAAGATAGGATAAACCATACCTGCATCCAAGAGCTTCATGATTTCTTTCTTTACTACCTCCATCGTAGGGGGATTCAATCTTCTTTATGCCTCTCGGGTTGGTTTGAAGTCTTCCTCCATGAGAATCTTATGCATGCATAAGGAGGGACTCAACCCCTTTATGTCAGCAATTGTCCACCCAATAGCCTTCTTATACTTTTTCAGCAAAGTCACCAACTTATCTTCTTCTGCAATGGACAACTTGTTGGAGATAATGACAGACAAAGTTTCCTCTTCTCCAAGATGTGCATACTTCAAATGATCTGGAAGATCTTCAACTCTAGCTTAGGTGTCTGCATAATAAATGAAGAAGTTTTGTGTTTGAAATGGGCAATTTAACATTGGTATTGTCATACCTCATTTTCTTCCTTTCTTCCATAAACTCCATAATTTTCAACAACTCCTCATCAAGCTTGCAATTTGCTGCATTCGCTTTGACTAAATTGTTATCAAGAATCTTGCTCAAAACTAAGTCCAACGAATCAAGGTTAGTAAAATCAAAACAATTTTCAGTCAAAGTTTGGACAAAATTTATACAATGAACATCACTTGGATACCGCATTGCTTCATAGATATTGAAGTTAATGACCTCCTTATCACATTCCATAGACAATGTACCATTGTAGACATCAATTTTTGTTCTTGCTGTTTTTAAGAATGGTATACCTAAAAGTATGGAACTCAAGGTTTCGTCATCATCTCCCATATCAAGCACATAAAAATCAGCGAAAAATACAAGTTCATTGACTTGCACTAACACGTCCTCCAATACTCCTTTTGGGTGTACTAAAGACCGATCTGCAAGTTGAATTATGACTCCTGTTTTTGTTAAAGGTCCAATTCTCATTGTTTTATAGCTTGAATAAGGTAATACATTAATTGATGCTCCAAGATCTAGCATGGCACGTGGCACAAAATGGTTACCCATTTTACAAGGAACCGTGAATACACCCGAATCCTTTCATTTCTTTGGTAGCCGTTTTTGTAACACGATAGACACGTTTTCTCCTACTTTCACCATTTTATTTCCTTTGAGTTTTTTTCTTAGATGTACAAAGTTCCTTAAGGAACTTAGCATATATAGGAATTTGTGTAATAACATCTAAAAGAGGGATGTTGATTTCAACCTTTCGGAACATTGACATGATCTCATCATCTTCTCGTTTTCTGTTTATGCTTGTTAACCTTGAAGGAAATGGTGGTGGAGTGACTTTCACTTCAATGTTTATTGGCTTCTTTGACTTTGAAGTATCTTTCCTTTCATCTTCTTTGACAACTTTCTCTACCTCAATCTCCTTTCTTTTTCTTCTTCTTCTTCATCTGGGATCCTTGGGCGTTCATATCTTTTTCCACCTCTCAAAGTAATTGCACATGCATGTTTTGGGTTATTCTTGGTTTGATATGGTAGCTTGCCTCGTGATTCCATTATACTCACGGATTGAGCAAGTTGTGACACACGTTGCTCCAAGATTTTTATGTTACCTTTAGTTTCTTGTTGGAAGCTTTGAGTGCTAGTAGCAAGGCTTTTGACAATATCCTCCAATGACATGCTTGATGAACCCGATTGTGGAGGTGGTTGTTGTGGTGGTATTGGATGGAGATTTTGAGGTTGAAAAGGCAACCTTTGTTGATGTTTAGGGAATGGCGGTCTTTGTTGGTAACTCCCATGTTGATTTCCTCCCCAACCTTGATTGTTGTTCCATCTTTGATCACCCCGTGGCTGCTCATATCCTCTTTGATTTGACCTAGAATATCCTCCCAAGGCATTTGCTTCTTCATAATCTTCATATTGAAGTTGAGGGCACATGTCGTTCGAGTGCCCCACTTGGGTGCAAATTTCGCAAGGTCGTGGCATGGGCTGCACTCCCTTGTCTTTAGCTAACATCATTACCACTTTTGTAAGCTCGGACAATTGAGCTTCAATTTGAGGAGTTTGGACTTCTTTTACACCTTGGGGTGCATCTGCGTACCATTCTTCATCATGACTTGAATGCTTAGAGTCTTCTGCCATGTTCTTGATTAGGTTGCGGATTTCAGTTAGAGTCTTGTCGGGTAAAGATCCGCCACTTGAGGCATTGAGCAACCTTCTTTCCATTAGATTCATGCCTTCAATAAAATATTAAAGGAGTTGATATTAGTGATTCCATGCTTTGGACAACAGGCACATAACTTTTTGAATCTATACCAATATGTGTGGAAGGCTTCTCTCTTATGCTACTTGATTATAATGATTTCCCTTTGTAGGGTTGATGCTTTCATTTTCAGGAAGTATTTGTCCAAGAAAAAGGCATGCAAGATCTACCCAAGTAGTAACCGTCCCTGGTGGGAGGTCATAGAGCCAGTCTTTTGCTGCATCTTACATCGCAAAGGGGAATGCCCTAAGCTTGATTTGATACTCTGTGACATTGTGTGGTTTCATGCCCACACACACAACATGGAATTCAGTGAGGAACTTTTGAGGATTTTCATTTTCCAAGCCTATAAAGGTTGGGAGTAAGTGGATGAGTCCGGATTTTAGTTCTAGGTTTGTGGTTGTCGGATATGTGATGCAAAGAGGTTGTTGAGTAACCTCTTGCCTCGCCCATTGGCAAAGGGTTTGCTCGGGTGGTGGATTTGGAGGATCTTGATTCCCTCCATGGTTATCTCCCATTGTGTGAGTAGGGATTGAAGTTTCTGTGGGTGTGGAGTTTGGGATGTTATAAGTAGGTGAAGAGGGTGGAATGGTACTTTTGGGTGAGGATGGTTGAGGTGAGAGTGATAGTGTTTCTGTTTCAGATGCGGATACACTTGAGAGGGGTATACCCTCCCAAATGTTAATGATTGGAGGGGTAAATGATGAAGAAGTCTCGGAACCCGGTCGCTTCTTATGAAGCTTGGCTTGCTTCCGTAACCTCTTTGCAGTCTTTTCTATCTTCGGGTCAATTGGTAGTGGTGTACCTGTACGAAATAGACCCCGTAACTGGTTGAAATAAATCGGAGGGTAGGTCGGGCATCCAGATATGCCTGGCAGGGTTGGTCGAGCACCCAGATATGCTCGGCAGGGTAGGTCGGGCACTCATATATGTCTAACAGTATGTTTGTGTTATATGTGGTATGGTGGGGGAAACTCGCTAAGCTTTGTGCTTAGTGTTTCAGGTACTTCCTGCTCATAGGAGAAAGGGCCGGCTTGATCACGTCGCATCACACTATGATTTTCTGCAGTAGAGATTTTAGGACATATGCTCTGATAATGTTTTCTACGAATTGTCTCGGTTATACATTATAACTATCTTGTGTTTTTATGGTTTTGGAATCAATGATGTTTTATGTTTGTGATTTTGGTAAACTTAAAAATGAAATTTTTGAGTCGTATTTTTGGGATGTTACACTATGATTTGACCCATAACATTTTCTTCTTTTATGTGTGGTATGTGGTATTTGTGAAAGTCACTACTCGTTATGTTTACAGTTTATGTTTATGATTTCAGGTACATGTGGTTCCAAAGGGAAGGGCGTGGTGTGAGGACACATCATCCTCCCCTCACGATTTCAGCATTCGATATATTGTACTCTGATGTATTGGATATTATGACCTGATGTTTAGTCTGAACAATAAACGAAATGGCTAGTTTTGAAGAAAGTTTTACCATTATTTTTGAGTTGTTACAGTCATGACCTAACATCCAAGTGATCCAACGGAGATAATTTATATACTAAGCACCAATTTTCTAGCCAAAAACCAGTATTAAAGTAAATCTATTTAAAGTTTCGTTCAAGGTATGTGTACAAGAACATATTTTATATGTGAATTAGAAACCGATAAAAAAAAATACAACAACAATTATATAAAGTCCACTAGTTTTTTATTCATACGTTAACCCACATCATTTAATATAAAATCGTGAAAGTGAAAAGAGGTTTCAATACGTATGTGTGATTCGACTTTTATTAATATCAACAAGTTAATTTATTATAAACCAAAAAATATCAATCAGATTTTCTAAGTTTTCCTCGAAAGAACCAGCTATATATTTTTTAATACCATGATATTGATAATTTGGCCTCTTAATCTTTACAATTTATGTATAACATCTGTTCTATATGAAATAAGAATTTTTCTACCTTTTTAAAAAGGACAGAATTTTATTTTATATTGAATTGAAGAAAATGAACGAAAATATTGAAAATTGGTGAAGGGTCTCGGTATCAACATCAAGGGGTTTCTTGAACGATGGGCAATGGGGTTGCTTGACTTGCACTCAAAAATGCTACTAATTAATATAGAAAGTACATAATCATATATTACTTGACTAATAAAAGTCTGCTAATGTAATTTTTTATATTTTTATAGATTAACCGAATAAACAAAATTGAAGAATAAATTATATGATTGATCTCCGTGATTTAGGTAATTTACACGTTTAATCTATTATTATTTTTATTAATGTAGACAGTCCTTATGATGTATTTTTATTGCGTATTAGGTCATTTACACGTTTGAAGAATAAATTATTTATTGTTTATTTATTATTTATAACTTATTAAAATTAAAAATAGGCTCACGTAAAACCCAACCCACTTTCATATCCACGCACCTCATCCTTACCGTCTTGTTGTCTTTCATGTTTCTCTAAATCTCTGTGTTCCGAAGAAACTCAAAAAAACTTAAATTACGTCCTTACACCACCGTCGGTATCTACTCCGACGAACCCATTTCTGTCTTCTCTCATCTTAAACTCCATCTACACTACCACCTTACCCTCACTCGATTTGGGTTTTTTCCGACGAGTCACATAGGGCTTCTCACTCACTGGAGACATACATAGAGGATTAACAAGAGGCAGGGGAAGAATAGATTCAAAGGTACTCCACATTGCCAAAAACTACATGTGTCCCTTTTACATATCCATGGGGAACAAATGTATGGAATGTTCATGTGTCTAATGGGTCTAAAGGTCAAGCAATAGTGGTCTTCTCGATCGATCCGCCTTTTTTTCTTCCTTCTTAAAAATGATTGAAATCACAACCTCCTCCTAAAAATCGATCAAAAATCATCAACATCTCACCCCCTCCCCCTCCCGATCGATTGAGCTCTCATACGATCCTTACCTTTTCCCCTTTCATCTTGTAGCCACCACAAATCACCAACCACCACCCTTTTCTCTGAATCAATGTCAGGTAATAATCAAAGAACCACTACCAATTTTCTTTTTCGTGTCTCACCCTTTTTTCTATTGAAATTGCATACGGATTGAAGACTAGTTGAATACTTTTGTTTCTCTGTGATTCTGGTTACATATGGGTATTAGGTAAGATGGTGGGTTTGTGGTTGTGATTATGTGGTTATGGTGGTTGGATGGTGAATGAATGGAACAAGGAAGCTAAGGTGGTTTTGTTATGATGGTGAACAGTGGTGGTTTGTATGATGATAGTTGGTGTACGATGGTGGTTTAAAAGAACAAAGATGATAGGAGGGTATAAGTTAAGGTGTGAATGGGAACCACATTATTTATTAAACAAAATTTTTAATAAAAAGTAAGAAAAAAATAAAAAATAAATGGGTAAATGGTACAAAAGACACTAAGTTCACACAAAAATTTTAATTTGACACTATGTTTTTTTGTCTCAAATTTGACACTGTGTTTTCTAATTTTTTTACAATTATAACCACTTGACCGATCAACCCGGTTACCTGTTGACGTGACATGATGGCGTGTCAGTTTTGATGATGTGACATGCCGACGTGTCAAAACTATTTTTTTTCCAAAAAGGACACTAAGTTTTCACTTTTTTTCGATTTTGACACTAAAGTAAGTTTTTTCATTTTGACACTTTTTTTTGTTCCAAATCAAACATCATTTTTTTTGCCAATTTTGTTCAATGTTTACCGGTTTCCATTTCAAACCATATAAATATTTGTTTAATACATTTTGAATCATATAAATATATTTTTTTTTAATTTAAAAACCGTATTTTTGTAAAAATATAAGGTTTTTTTACATTCAAACCATAATTTTATGTATAAATATGTATTACTTATATATAAATCGTATTTTATATTACGCAACTTTAAAATGAGTTTTGAGGTTTGGAGGCGTATACTCGATCAAGGCCCATAGGTCAAGTTTGCAACCTGTGAAATTTTACATCTCATATCTTATTCATAATATTATTATGATCATCTTGAATCTCATGGTGTGGCTCTCTTTAAATCATATATTTTTCAGCTTATTTTTTTCAAAAATATTTATGACGGATAAATATCGTCATTATTATATCTTATTTAGTATTCTCATTAAATTTTGGTATTTTGTTCTATATTTATCACCTCTTTCTAGCGACTGATATTTTTCAAGGTATTTATTTAAATTTTGGTTATTTAATTATTAAGAGTTGGGCCTTGAACCTTTTCATATTGGGCTTAGGGTGTGCAGTACGCGGGGCGTACCACCCTATGTACGATGGGTGTACTGGTGTAGAATGATCGCGGGTGCCATGCACGTATGCACTGCGTACAAAAGAGTACACACAGCGTAAGTGTTCAGACCCCAAAACCCTAATATTTAGGGTAGAAGCACAATTTAAAGAGCATTATGCCCTAAGGATCTTCTTTATTAGCCTCCCTCTTGTCCCTTAACAACCTCCACGAAACCCTAACCCCATTGTTGATTGTTCTTGAGCTTGGAAGGTCTTTTGAGTGCATTTTGGTGTGTTTTGTCTCATTTTCAAGGAAGAGAAGGTTGGAGCAAGGTGGTGGTTCAAGGAGAAGCTTGTAGATCCGGATTATCTACTCCATTTTTAGCTTGTGCAATGTATAAAGTCTTGATCTTGATATTTAGAAGCTTAGATCTCCATGTTTTAGCTTTTGGACCCTTTTTGGTCCCATAGATGAGCTCTTATGGATTATTTTCGTTTCTGAAGCTTAGAGTTGCTGTTGTTGGTGTTCTTTGGGTCTTAGAGTCATAAAGTTGCCACCTTTGAAGCTTTAATCCAACCAGGCATGAGTAATGACCATTTTTATGGAAGTAGAATGTTATATTTCGTGTTTGGGACCATTTGGGGCATGCAAAGCCACCAAGTTGACAACTTTATGGGTTAAGATGTTGTATATGACTCAGATCTGTGATTGGGATTGTTGGACTTAAATGGTTAAGAGCTTATAGGAGAAATGGCTTAATAGGTGATTACGTTGGGCATACAAGCCATGCAGCGTGTACGCTTAGCGTACAACTGAGTACGCCCCGCGTACTCAGGCAGTTTAGGCTTGGCGTTGTTTGGGCCTCGGATTGGGCCATTTTCTTGGACTTTGTTGCTTTGGGCATTTTGGGCCATCTGGAATTAAGCTTTTGGATTAAGAAATCTTAGTGGGCTTTAGGGCAAGCCCCATTTGGGGGGTTTGGGGCCAATTTGGAAAATCGGGCCATAAGTGGGCCTTTTGTGGATCTATTGGTTTTGGGCCTTATTGGTTTATGGATTTGGGCCTTAGTTTTGGATCAAATTAGGTCAGGGGTAAAATGGTTATTTTACCCTAAGTATGGATTATTGAATATAGTTTGGAACCCAAGTGTTGATCGGGTGTTATTGGTGGGATGTCAAGCCCACCAAGCAAATTACACTCTTTGTTTGCAAATAAAACGTAATATAATGGTAAAAAGGGGTATCGATCATCGGGGAAATGGTTGTATTCAATCACCAATGCAATCCAATAGAACTAGTGTAAATAAACTAACTAACTACAGTTAAACTAAAAGGGGGTGTTGTGATTTCTTGAAAAATAAAAGACTTGAATAACTAAAAAGCTTGCAATTAAGCAAGATGGTAAGATGCTCAAATATTAGAGAGAATTGGTTAACCAAGGCAATTAAACACAATTAACATTTGTGTGTTTATCATTAGGAATCAATATGAAACTTATCATTCATCCCAAATTAGTTATAACAGTTATGAAGCATGATATGCCAAGACTCCTCATAAGTTGTATAGAGGTTGGGGAAGCCCAGAAAAAACCTTCTTAATCAAAATCAAGGTTCCAATTGAAGCAATTGAACCTAAGAAGTTGATTAGCCTTAAGAATGAAGGAATCCCCAATTCCTAGAGGATGTCAATGTCCATAAAGGAGTTATGATTCATAAGCTAGAGATGATTTTTACCATTATAAAGCCCTTGTTCTAAGTAAATTCAATGATTCAATGCTAAACCAAAGAAATAAACCAACAAAATTGTTTATTCAAGTACCAAGCTCATAATCAAAGCATTAAACAAGCATAGGAAATGTGAACTAGAATCATAGACATAAGATAAATGATAAATAAGCATAAATCCTTCAAAAACCCACAAGCATTCAAAGGTTTTAGCCAAGGTCTACCAAAATAGAGAAATTAGCCACTCATGGAAATAGAATAACAATCACAAAAGTTTTATTGCATCAAGAAACTAACACTTACTTTGGAACATAAGAAGAATGTGTATCCAAGCACCCAAAATCGCCTCCTCTGGTCTCTAATGGTGGAAAATCGAAGTGATAGCTGAAAGATCCCACCCCCAAGGTAAACGGTAAGCCAAATGACCAAAATGCCCAAAACTGGGCAGTTGTGCGGGTACTCGTGCACGTGAGAATCCATCCACACAAATATTGTTGGAATGCTATTAGCTCATTTTTCCTCCACTACACCGTTCCACTACCCAAGATTCCATTGGTCCCCTCCATATCCCACATGATTCAAATTAACCAATCATCTTTTATCTTCGAATATGGATGCTCCAAGCCCAAAATAATAATCCATGACCCATCTTCACAAGCCTACTTCATCCAAGCCTTTAGCCTTTTAATCCCAAATCTCCTTTAATGGATCCGCAAAGCCTATTCCAAGCTAATCCACAACCACAACAAGCTCCAAAACCCTACAAAATACCTCATGCAAAAATAAAGTTCCCGGTACGATCCATAACAAAGAAAATGAATAAAATACAATGCAATACTAATAAAAAGACCTAAAAAATCTAAAATAAACTAATAAAAAGAAGTAAATAAAATAAACTATCAGTTATTTTGTACTGATAGCTCGGGGAGTCATCAGGGCAGTAGTTAGTGATTTCTTTCAATGAGATTCAGCATTCGAGGTGAGTTTCCTCATCGAGTTTAGCGGGTCTAAGGAACCAATTCCGACCCTTACTGATTATGTTAGGATGCTAGGAGTCTACGTGATCCTTGCATGTGTTATGTGATGCTATGTATACCGGGCGTGGCTCGATGTCAGGCGACGCCCAAGGACTGGAGCTTATGCTAGTGTTTATGATCATTATATGTGTTTGCATGTTTATGTGATATTGATTGAATGTGTATAGCAGGCGAGGCCTGAGAATAACATATTTGTATACCGAGCGGGGCCCGATGCCAGGTGAGGCCCGATGTAGGGAGGGGGCCCGGTGTATTATTTGTTATATATGGTATGAGGTAGTTTGGGGAACTCACTAAGCTTTGTGTTTATGGTTTTCAGTTTATGTTTTAGGTACTTCCAATGGCAAGGGGAAGAACTTGGGGTGACTGCATTGCACACACCATATGGATTATGTTTATGGGACACACTCTGATTTTCTTGATATTTGACATACTTATTTTATTTGGGTTGTATGAACTATGATTTGAATTACTGTTTTCACTTGAACGAAAAATGAAAATTTTGGGATGTTACACTTTTCTTCAATGCTTCAAACGAACGTTGGATATCAATATATACCTAATTAAATTATTTAACCGTGAATAAAAATATGTCTAAATTATACAACAAAAAATAAAATAAATAATACTTCATAAGCGATAAATTATAAAATTTTGTTGATCTTCTTTGAAGCTTATGGTTATTTTGGTTCTCATTATATCCTAATGCATATTTATACATAAAAATATGGTTTGAATGTACAAAAAAACAACCCTTGTATTTATACCAAAACAAGAGTTTTTTAAAGAAAAAAATATTTATACGGTTTAAAATGTATTAAAAAAATATTTATATGGTTTCAAATGGAAAATAGTCAACATTGAACAATATTGAAAAAAAAAATGATGTTTGATTTAGAACAAAAAACAGAGTGTCAAAATTGAAAAAAAAATAAAAATTTTTGTGTCAAAACCGAAAAAGTAAAAACTTAACGTTTTTTGTGGAAAAAAAAATCAATTTTGACACGTCAGCATGTCATGTCAGTATGATATGTCATCAAAACTGACATGTCATTATGTCATGTCAGCAAGTAACTTGGTTGACCGGTCAAATGGTCAGAATTATAAAAAATTAGAGAACATAATGTCAAATTTGAGACAAAAAAACACAATGTCAAATTAAAATATTGGTGTAAACTTAGTGTCTGTTGTGCTATTTACCCAAAATAAATAAAAATAATTTAGTTTTTTAATATATTTGAGGGACCTCACGCACAACAAAAATAAATCGTGGGGACCTTCCCAGTTAAAAATAAAAGTTAGTGACCAAACATGCAAATTACCCAAACCACATTGACCATTGTTAGGTGTGTCAGACACAACAAATAATATGGATACGATATACTCCAAAATAATCCCAATATACTGCACTAGAAAGGTAGTACAAGGCAAGTAGGGTCGATCCACAAAGACACGGGACAACCAGTCTACACCTGTTTTGCGTAAGGTATTTGTTCACAAAAGATTAAATAGGGGGGGGGGTGAGTGTAATGATGTAATAAACCAATTTAAAACACAAGTAAACAACTAAACTAATGAATTAAGTTCAGATTTTGTAAGGACTCCAACTTCATGTATGACAATCTAGCAATGTGAATAAAAGATGACAAGACATTTGTTTCATTCTATCTAGGATGGTACTTGAAAGTGTTAACAAGCTCTAACACCTTCCATTCACCACATTAATCAATCAAAACAAGATCTTTGATTAATCCTAACCTTACTAACCTAATCTAAACAAGCTCTTAGAAGTAGATTAACAGATTGCATTAAGCTTATTGTGAATGTTCCCAACAACACCCAATACTCCTCACAAGCTCGGCAGCGTAAGAATGTGTGAAAAGATTTACACTAAATTCATTCATAAGAAATCAATTTAATGCTTGTTACTTAGTTCAATTCATAAAACAATTACGGATTTTGCAAAATGAATAACTTGAATGACCTAACCCTAATTTAAATGGCCAATAAGAATCATTATTAGAATCAAACATTAGATTGAAGTAAAATAAGTTTCACTAGATAGAAATTGAACACAAACATCCGGTCATATGATTTGATTCACAACCAAAAAGTCAAAACGTGAAATTGGAGAAATTAGGGTTCTAGCCACACATGGCTAGAACAAGATCACAAGTCTAAAAGATGAAATTAAGTGTAATTACAACTTACAAAAACGAGAATTAATGTTTCCAAATGATTAACGGACAAACCCTTGCAAAAACCTTCGAATTCTCTTCTCCAATGGTGCTCTCCTATGTTCCTCCCTTGTAAAAATGACCCAATTCTCGACATAAGGCAAAAGGGAAAAACTGCCAAAAAGCAGTTTTTAAGTTGAACACAGCCCGTGTCGATATAGAGTAAATCAACACGGGTCGTGTTAAGTGAAAACACACCCTTCAACTTCGATTTCAACTCTAAAGTATGATGCTAAAAAATGTTCAACTAGACCAACACGCCCCGTGTAAATATAAAAGTCAACGGGAAACACAAAAGGATGGAGTTCGATTGTGAGGTGTTTTCATCACCCATATCCAAAACATAAAAGTCAGCAGGAAACACAAGTTCATTAACTTGCACTAACACGTCTTCCAATACACCTTTTGAGTGTACCACAGACCAGTTGGCAAGTTGAATGACAACTCCGGTTTTTGATAAAGGACCAATTCTCATTGTCTTATAGCTTGAATAGGGTCAAACATTGATTGATGCTCCAAGATTAAGCATGGCATGTGGTACAAAAAGGTTACCCATTTTACAAGGAACCGTGAAAACACCCGGGTCCTTGCATTTTTTTGGTAGTCGCTTTTGTAACACGGTTGAGACATTTTCACCAACTTTCAGAGTTTGATTTCCTTTAAGTTTTTTCTTAGATGTGTAAAGTTCCTTGAGGAACATAGCATATATAGGGATCTGTGTAATAGCATCTAAAAGAGGGATATTGATTTCAACCTTTCGAAACATGGCCATGATTTCATCATCTTCCCGCTCCCTTTTGGTGCTTGCCAACCTTGAAGGAAATGGAGCCGGTGTGACTTTCACTTCGATCTCTATGGGATTCTTTGTCTTGGAAATACTTTTCCTTTCCTCTTCTTTGATAGATTCCTCCACCTTCATCTCTTTATCTTCCTATTCTTTATCCGACATCTTTGGACCTTCGTAGCTTTTCCCACCTCTTAAAGTAATGGCACACGCATTGTGTTTCGGGTTCTTCTCCGTTTGAGATGGTAGCTTGCCCTATGACTCCATCTTACTTACGGATTGAGCAAGTTGTGACACTTCTTGCTCCAAGCTTTTTATGCTTGCCTTGGTTTCTTGTTGGAAGCTTTGAGTGCTTGTGGCAAGGCTTTTCACCATGTCCTCTAAGGACATACTTGATGAACCCGCTTATTGAGGAGGGTGTTGTGGCTGCCTTGGCTGGTAATTTTGAGGTTGGAAGGGTGGTCTTTGTTGATTTTGAGGAAATGGTGGTCTTTGTTGATATTGATGTGATTGATTTGACTGATAATTTCCTTGTTGGTTTCCTCCCCAACCCTGATTATTGTTCCATCTCTGATCACCTCTTGGTTGCTTATAACCCCTCTGATTTGACCTGGAATAGCCTCCCATGACTTTTGTTTCTTCATAATCTTCCTCTTGGAGTTGTGGGCACATATCGGTTGGATGCCCCACTTGAGTGCAAATACCGCATGGGCGGGGTGTGGGTTGCACACCTTTGCCTTTGGCCAACATCATTACTACTTTTGTGAGTTTGGACAATTGAGCTTCAATCTGATGAGTTTGAACTTCCTTTACACCTCGGGGTGCATCCGTGTACCATTCTTCATCATGGCTTGAATGTTTAGAATCTTCATCCATGTTCTTGATTAGATTGCGGATTTCAGTTAGAGTCTTATCGGGTAAAGATCCGCCACTAGAAGCATTGAGAAGTCTCCTTTCCATTGGGGTCATGTCTTCAATGAAGTACTGCAGGAGCTGATACTCCGTAATCCCGTGCTTTGGACAACGGGCACATAGTTTCTTAAATCTTTCCCAATATGTGTGGAAAGCTTCTCTTTTGTGTTGCTTGATCCCGATAATTTCCCTCCGTAAGGCTGAAGCTTTCATTTCGGGAAAGTACTTATCCAAGAACAACCATGCAAGGTCTACCCAAGTAGTCACCGTTCCCGGTGGGAGGTCATAGAGCCAATCTTTGGCTGCATCTTGCACTGCAAAAAGGAATGCACTAAGTTTGATATGATCCTCTATGACATTGTGTGGTTTCATACCCACACATACTACATGGAACTCTATGAGAAACTTGTGAGGGTCTTTATTTTCTATGCCCCTAAATGTTGGGAGTAAGTGAATGAGCCCGGGTTTTAGTTCCAAGTTGGTGGCGGCTGGGTATGTGATGCAAAGAGGTTTTTGAGTAGCCTCTTGTGTTGATCATTGACGGAGAGTTTGTTCGGGTGGTGGGTATCTCCCATGGCTTGAGAAGTGGGTGATGTTTTGGTAGGTGAGGTGTTTAGGATATTATTGATGGGTTTTGGTCATAAGACATCCTATGTGCTCATACAAACCCTAAAGCTTGGATCTAGGTTTCTCTATTGTACATACTTTGAATCCAAGACTTGAACCCTAATTCTAGCATATGGAAATCAGAATTCACATGTAAATAGGTTTAAAAACATACCTTGATTGTTATGTAGTAATAACAATCCAATTCCTCCTTGAATTGACCTTGGAAAGCAAAGAGTCACAAGTGTCACTCCTCTAATGGCTTACAAACACCATAAGCAAGTGGAGAAGGTATAAGGAGAGAGGAGGGAGGTTAGAATTCGTATTTGGGACCTCTTGGGAAGGGATACACGAATTCACAACCCTAGGGGTGTTTATATAGGTGTAGAGATAGGGTTTCAGTCATTATCCTTATCTAGTTGATTATCCATTAAGCAACCAATAAGATAATCCTTGAATCCTTATCATACTCGAATTCTAAGGCTTTCCAACCTTAAATTCGTTCACCATACTTATAAGATAATTCTTACCTTATTTTGTAACTATCACATAATTACAATTCAGCCCCTCAAGTTTAATTAATTACACTTGATCACAAAATTAATTCCCAATTAATTATTGACCAATATTAATTAAACAAATATGATTTCTCCTTCAATATATTATCCTTATAACATATTAATAAATCATATTATCCTCTCTTTCTATTTATTTCTCCAATCAAGTTGCTTTGGTGAAGGCAACCCAAAAGGACCATGCACCATCGGGTCAAGTACATACCAAAATAGTTATGGACTTAGACACTAATCCAACAGTCTCCCACTTGGATAAGTCTAATAACTATTCTGCGTATGACTTCGGATCCCGATCTGCAATCGTAGCTTTCCAAAGCCGCTGTCAACTCTGATCACATCAAATACGCGTGTCCTTAGATAAGGGATCATATATTCCTCCATTCTAGATATCATATGAGATATGATTTCAAATCATTCTCTTTGTACTACTTCTCGATTTCTGATTTATGACGATTGACTAATTGAACAAATCAAATTAGCCCTAGCCCGGCCGAGCATTTACGTTTGTCATCACTAAACCATCGAGGGGCCCAAAGATATCGCTTTTATCCTACTTTGGATAAAAGGAACGGATAAACTTTGATACAATGCTTGCTTGTACTCACGCACCGAATCACACACAACAATATGTTTTATAACACCAAGTTACTGGTGCGTTTACATATTATCAATGTGTAACCGATTTGCAAGATACAACTCACACATCTCGGTTTCAAGAATATAAGATGTTATCGTCTCACCAATCACTCGTGATATAATCCATGGAGTGATCCAAGTGAGCGTGGGTCTAATCCAATGCTCAAATCACATTCATAAGCACTCATGAACGTTGCAGCAAACATTTGCTTATGTCTAATACTCTTTTAGACAATCCACACACCAATTCACGACAGTCTTCATTCATATCTACTTCCAACATATGAACGACTGTGGCCCGTTTGAATAATTCGATTATTCTTAATAAACTCAATTATTCTGGAAGTCAAAACATGCAAATGTGAAACACAAAAATAATACTAATCCCATATGGCCTCAAACCTTTGAGTATAAATAAAACACCTTTTATTTATCACCATATTGATTACTCATTATTTGTCGTTTCGGGTAATCAACTTCTTACTTGAATTGTAACACTTGTCTCATGCTCCTAGCATGCACACAATGTTTACCTATGGTTCTTACTTTGTGAAATAGATCACATTGAACACATTTCCAATCCTTCTCATTTCACAACTCCAAATCCTTTTCATAAGTGAAAGAATATCAAATTCTTGCTACTTATATAATATGCTAGATTCTAACATTTTATGCAATGATCTCTTTTGTAATGTCACTGCACCAAAGTCACAAAGACTATTGCCAATGATATTACAAAGTCTTCTATCGGAGATTGTTACAAGACAATTCCATAGACGTGATGTCTCTCACTCAAAGTACATTCTTTGAAAATCCTTTTGCATAGAAGTTTCTAATCTAGACATAAATTTTCAATATTCTATTTCCAATATGGACACACTTCCATATGTTCCATATGACAACTCATTCTTAATAGAATCTTTTCTATTCGTAATGATGTCGATATGGTCCATCCAATATGGAAACATTTCCATATTTTCCAATACTATACTTCCAACTACTCACAAGCGACCAATCTTCGTCGAACTTGGATTGTCCTTTGATAGTTGTTTAATTATTTTAGTCAAAACCAATTCTAGTCCCTTTTCCCTCTAAATGTGCTCGTCATTTGGAAAATTTTAGAATGGTCAAACATTAAGCATTTGCAATCGATCCTCTACCCGAAGCGTATGGGACACGACGCATAATGTTTTATTTGCTATGTTCTCAAAATTCGAATTGTGAAAAGGGATGCCGTAATCATAATCGAAATTTTAAGAACACACTATGTACCTTTGACTAAATTTATTAACATTTCTCAACCTAATCCTTTAGATTTGAAATGAAGCATAATATTCTCTCCCTTAATTATAGCAAAACAACCTTTCAACTCTTACAACTTTGCAAAGCATGACTCTTGTTTTCTATAATTAATATTGCTAACCTTGCAATACTTTCCTTAATAATCATACAATCATAACATTTATGCTCCCACTAGCTTCGACATGTATTCATAAACATCTTAACTTTCAGAAAACAATACTTATTGAATTTCTTAAGTTCATGTTTCTGATACTTAGTGCTTTGATAATCCTTTATCAATGCTTCTTGAACTTATACACCTTTGCCTTCGATAGTTCATATGTGTGTCTAAACAATTAAGACTAATTGCCAAACCTCACAATTCAAATTATGGAAAGGGATGCCGTAACCATAATTGAATTCGAGAATGCAATTTTACAATCACTATCTTCTTAAAATCTGTCTTAGTGAAAGCATTTCCTCACAATTATTTTCATGAAGGAGGAAATCTTATGACACTTAGATTTAAACAGTGTATTTGTTCCTATCCATGTGAATTTGTCAAAACCAACGTTTACGACAAATTCAAACTCATATGGACCGAGCTTTCTTAATCTTGATTTCTTGCCTTATGGTAGCACAGCTGCCCACCATGTCTTCCAAGTAGTTAAGCGGCTCACCTTTTCTTATCAATGTACCTTTCATTGATTAAGGTGCTTTGCCTTTTATGAGAACTCATAGAACTCACATGCATAATTAACTTGATTGGATTGGCACAGAATCAAAATAATGTCAACACGATAGGTTGTAAACCTCAACTCGTGTGCTAGTGATGATCGATAAGGTTTATTTGATTTGTTCTTGAAACTTTTCAAGACCATTAAGACTCCCACTGACTCCTTGACATATAAGATTCTCTTGTCAAAACATTTCTTGATAAACAAATATTCAAGAGTTAGTGTAGCTTTTATCAAAACTCTTCATAAATTGGTCCTAGTTGCTCTTTGTCTTATCCAAGACATCACAACTTTTCACATTTGATGAACGTTATAAACCTTTTAATACTTATCACTCAATGTCACAATCTTTAAGACTTGTTATTGGAACGAAGTATGATTGACTTATTGATTTAACCATTTCTTCAATTCTTGATTCCTCTTCTTAGACATACAATTGTGCTAAGACTCACTTAGAGGATCAATTGAGATATGGTTATTAATCATTAAGACCTATCATAAAGCATAAAAGGTACTCTCCCATCTTCTCAGAATGGAGAAACTTTTATCTTTCTGCCTATTCTTATTCGTTCTGCTATTGATCTAAACCCTTTAATCAATTCAGAATTACACTTAATCTTGTAAGTATAATCATATTTACTAAACCTTTAGTAAATCATGACGAATATCATTGTTACTCTTATGGTGGTCTTGATCAACACGCAACATTGTGTGCTCGATTTGTCTAATTTCCAAATATGAAATTTCTCATTCATCGTGCAACCAAGTTGCGTGATTCCAAATTTCTGTCCAATTGAAACTTTGGGCGATGAGAAACTCTCCCTATTTGGTAAATTCTCGATTTTTTTCATAAACACCATAAATAAGAATCATATCCATTTGTTGTAGAAATATTCAAACACCAATTTTCATAACAATTTCATTGCAAGGAAATAAACAAATAAATAAATAAGTCAAACGAAAATTTATTTTATTTATAAAAGCAGCGGAAAACATTTGTCCTTACAATGCAAAATCCATTGAAAACTATGTATTTCAAAAGAAAATTTCTAACAACTCTATCATAACTATCTAAGCTCAAAATCTAATCTTCAAGTCCATGCGATCAAGATCCATTCCTTGTGATTAGATTCATCTTGTTCTTTCACCAAGCTTCCTTTCTTTTCACCGATCCTGTAAAACATTCAAATGCAATCTTATTACATTATGTATTAAGAATTAATGAATAGGAACTTAATGGAGTTAGATAGTGGATTTTACCTGAAGCGCAGCCATACTCTTTGACTCTCCCATCTTCTGGACTCTTCAGGCTCTTTGGGCAGACTTGTATCCAATGCCCTCTCTTTTGGCAGCAAACACAGGTCGGTTCTCCTAGAACGTCCTCGGAAGCATGGTTGGTTGACTTTTCCAACAAATACGCTCCATTGCTTTGCCAAATCATTTCTGATTCAGCAGCAATGAGCATGTAAGTTAGGTCAATGAGGTTGTCGTCATGATTCATCATATAATACTTTCTTTTGAACTTATTATATGATTCAGGAAGTGACTGCAAAACCCAATTCACAGCCAACTCATCTGGGAATGACACACCCAACATTATCAACCTATCAATGTGTGATTTCATTCCTAGAACGTGGGCACACACGGATTTACCATCTTCATGTTTCATTTCCAATAGGGCTTTAGTGATATTGAACCTTTCAATTCTTCGATCTTGTGGGTTGGGGAGAACAATAGGAGGAGGAGGAGGAAGTGAAGCATGATTTCTTGTTCCTCGATTGAATCGTGGAATACCATCTTCATGTGGAAAGTTTGTTCCACGGGATTTGGGAAAACCATAGTTGTCGAACTTTGACATCTACAAAACGGGAGAAAAACAAATTCAAGTTAGTTGATAGATTGAGTCCTTGGTAGATCACCCAAATGAAATTCCAAGGCTAGGACCCAACACAATGTTCTACAACTCGGGAGAGGGATGCCGTAACCCAAATTGCAGAACATTTGAAGGTAAGTGAATGACGATTCACTAATTTCCACCACGAAAAACGAAAAAGAATTTAAGTTTTAAATCTATGAAAACTCCTAGATCCTTTGAGATGCATTGAACTTTCAATGGCATGTTTATATCTCGATATGCCCCTCTTGTTTGTGACTGGGATGCCGAGGATCACAAAGCGGGTGTGAATAACCATGCAAACTACATGGTGCCCTCACATGTTACAGTCGCCTATTCGATGTGCCGGTAAACCACACACGCTCCACCGAACTATGACAAACATTGAGTCACCCTTTGCTACCTTTGCTTAGACCCATTTAGTGTGCCGGTTAACCACACACGCTCCACTAACGTCTTCGCAAGGGCACAAAGTGTAATTTCATGGAATTGCATCAATTCACTTTTGCCTAAGTAACTAAGATTGGGAATTTTATAAAACATTTAGTTACTTTAGTAATTCATTATACTTATAATGGAAGGTTTCGTCCTATCCTACCCGTTCGGCTAACGACCCTCCACTAGTCAAGAGTGCGGTGGGTAAGAGTGGATACCCATTCAATCGCCATTTTATAGGCAATTTCCTTAAACACCCCTTATAGACTAGCTTCGTGAATGAGGCCTACTAACGGTAAGACTGACTTTAGTTATACATATATATAATGTTAGACTTTTAATGTTATATATAATATAGGGTGTATTTTACACTTTTAAAATATTAGGTGGTTCAATTTGACAATTATACTTTTAATTTACTTAAATTGTAAACCTAAACTTTTATGGATTTATTAAACCTCTTTAATTAAACACCTTAATTAGTTAATAAAATCATAAGGGTGTGATTTGAACTTTTTCAAAACTATACTAGAGTTTTTGGAATTTAACATTCCTAATTAAACTTTTAATCAACTTTTAAATTCCAAAACTTGAGGGCAAGTTTTGAAACATTTCAACACATTAGGGTTTAGAATTTAAATGTGCATCAAAATTAAACTATTTAATCAAAATTTAAATTCCAAAACTTGAGGGCAAGTTTTGAAACCTTTTTCAAAACATTAGGGTTTTAACTATTTAAATTTCAAAACAACAAAACTTTTGGGGTTCAAATTTAAACTATAAAACCTAAAGGGCCAATTATGAAACTTTTCACAACAACAAGGATCAAATAACAAATAATTCAAATTAACATTTAATCACATAATTATCCATATTTGATGATTTCTTGCAAAACAATTTATCAATTTACTTAAAATAATTAATCAATTATCTTATAAGGAAACAATTATCTTATTAATTGATAAATATCTTCAATTAGATTAAAATTATAGTCAAATATATCATATAATCGGATTAATATTAATCTAAGATGATAAGGTAATTATCCCAATGCAAAAACAGCAAGAAATCCCGAGATAAGCACTGTCTGACGCACCGACTCGCCGAGTCACCCTCTTGAACTCGCCGAGTAGGGGCAACTCGCCGAGTCCATCAAGCAGAACACCAAAAATCGAATTTTTTGAACATATCAAGCATCAATACAATAGAAACCAATCATGGCTCTGATACCACTGATGGGTTTTGGTCATAAGACATCCTATGTGCTCATACAAACCCTAAAGCTTGGATCTAGGTTTCTCTATTGTACATACTTTGAATCCAAGACTTGAACCCTAATTCTAGCATATGGAAATCAGAATTCACATGTAAATAGGTTTAAAAACATACCTTGATTGTTATGTAGTAATAACAATCCAATTCCTCCTTGAATTGACCTTGGAAAGCAAAGAGTCACAAGTGTCACTCCTCTAATGGCTTACAAACACCATAAGCAAGTGGAGAAGGTATAAGGAGAGAGGAGGGAGGTTAGAATTCGTATTTGGGACCTCTTGGGAAGGGATACACGAATTCACAACCCTAGGGGTGTTTATATAGGTGTAGAGATAGGGTTTCAGTCATTATCCTTATCTAGTTGATTATCCATTAAGCAACCAATAAGATAATCCTTGAATCCTTATCATACTCGAATTCTAAGGCTTTCCAACCTTAAATTCGTTCACCATACTTATAAGATAATTCTTACCTTATTTTGTAACTATCACATAATTACAATTCAGCCCCTCAAGTTTAATTAATTACACTTGATCACAAAATTAATTCCCAATTAATTATTGACCAATATTAATTAAACAAATATGATTTCTCCTTCAATATATTATCCTTATAACATATTAATAAATCATATTATCCTCTCTTTCTATTTATTTCTCCAATCAAGTTGCTTTGGTGAAGGCAACCCAAAAGGACCATGCACCATCGGGTCAAGTACATACCAAAATAGTTATGGACTTAGACACTAATCCAACAATTATGAACAGGTGAAGAGGGTGGAGTGGTATTTATGGGTGATGATGGTTGTGGTGAGGGTGATGGGCTTTCTGTTTCTGATGTGGATACACTTGAGAGGGGTATGTCCTCCCAAATGTTGATGACTGGGGGATTGGAAGATGAAGAAGTACCAGAAACCGGTTGCCTCTTATGAAGCCTGGCTTGCTTCCTTAACTTATTTGCGGTCTTCTCTATCTCCGAGTCAATTGGCAGTGGTGTACCTGTACGAAAAGATCTAGGCATAAACAATTAGTAACACCGTGTCCCCGACAACGACGCCAATTTGTTAGGTGTGTCAGACCCAAAAAATAATAGGGGTACGATATACTCCAAAATAATCCCACTATATTGCACTAGAAAGGTAGTACAAGGAAAGTAAGGTCGATCCACAAAGACACGGGACAACCAGTCTACACCTGTTTTGCGTAAGGTATTTCTTCACAAAAGATTAAATGAGGGGGGTTTTGAGTGTAATGATGTAACAAACCAATTTAAAACACGAGTAAACAACTAAACTAATGAATTAAGTTCAGATTTTGTAAGGACTCCAACTCCATGTATGACAATCTAGCAATGTGAATCAAAGATGACAAGACATTTGTTTCATTATATCTAGGATGGTACTTGAAAGTGTTAACAAGCTCTAACACCTTCCATTCACCACATTAATCAATCAAAACAAGCTCTTTGATTAATCCTAACATTACTAACCTAATCTAAAGAAGCTCTTAGAAGTAGATTAAAAGATTGCATTAAGCTTATTGTGAATGTTCCCAATAACACCCAATACTCCTCACAAGCTCGGCAGCGTAAGAATGTATGAAAAGATTTACACTAAATTCATTCATAAGAAATCAATTTAATGCTTGTTACTTAGTTCAATTCATAAAACAATTACGGATTTTGCAAAATGAATAACTTGAATGACCTAACCCTAATTTAAATGGCCAATAAGAATCATTATTAGAATCAAACATTCGATTAAAGTAAAATCAGTTTCACTAGATAGAAATTGAACACAAACATCCGGTCATATGATTTGATTCACAACCAAAAAGTCAAAACGTGAAATTAGAGAAATTAGGGTTCTAGCCACACATGGCTAGAACAAGATCACAAGTCTAAAAGATGAAATTAAGTGTAATTACAACTTACAAAAACGAGAATTAATGTTTCCAAATGATTAACGGACAAACCCTTGCAAAAACCTTCGAATTCTCTTCTCCAATGGTGATCTCCTATGTTCCTCCCTTGTAAAAATGACCCAATTCACGACATAAGGCAAAAGGGAAAAACTGCCAAAAAGCAGTTTTTAAGTCGAACACGGCACGTGTCGATATAGAGTAAATCAACACGGGTCATGTTAAGTGAAAACACACCCTTCAACTTCGATTTCAACTATAAAGTTCGATGCTAAAAAATGTTCAACTGGACCAACATGCCCCGTGTCAATATAGAGTAAATGAACACGGGTCGTGTTCAGCGAGGTCAAACTGCCTGGAATGGTTAAACACGCCCCGTGTTGGATTTCTGGGCCAAACCCAACACGCCCCGTGTTGCCCTCTGACTCCAAGCCCAAACATGATTTTCTCAGTCCTTCCGTTTTACGCTTGATCATCTCGCAATCTTCACCAATTCCCTTTGGCACCTCCAAAAGCGCGCTCCAACCTTCGGTTTACCTGAAAATGTCATTAAAGAGTGCAAATAAAGTTGTTCCAGAAATTAACCTAAATATGATGAAATGCAATAAAAGCAAAGAACAATTAAGCTAAAAACATACATACAAAGGGCTAAAGGCTGTGCAAAAAGGTGCACAAAATGCACCTAACAACCATTCGTGTAATTTACTCAAAATTGAATGATTGCTGGAGGAAAAAAGTAGATGTCAGTTTTAGTCCTTATGGTGTATGCATTTTTCTATGGTTTGGTCTTAGTTTTAGAAATTTGATACCACTTATCCTTATAGTTGGCAAATCCATCTATTTTGGTCTTTTGTATAACATTGTTAGAAACTTCTCTTAAGTCCAAGATAAAAAAGGTTTTTTTTTTTTGCCAAAGTTAGTAAAACCTAAGAACTTCAAGAACCATTTATATAATTGAGTTTAATAAAAGTATAATACCATTAAATGTTGAATTAAGTCCCCTATCATGCTCCAACCTCCAACATCCATTTCTCATCTCTCTCTCTCTCTCTCTCTCTCTCTCTCTCTCTCTCTCCACCAGTCAACATGCACCACAACATCATCAGTTGGTGGCTCCAAAACCACTAATCTATTGTGGTCTTTGTTGTTGTCCCGTCTTTTCTCACAACCGTTAAACCTTTGACGTTGCGTCTTGCCTCCGACCACCACTAAACCTACTGGCATCTCCTTCTTCTTCCCCCGTCCTCTAATGGTTTCCGACAATTAATACACCACCATGTCACGATCGTTGCCTCGCACCCTCCCATGCACACACGACGAATGCCAATTTCTCTTTTTGATTCTTATTTAATTTTAGGTTGGATAATTCATTTTTGTGTTGATGTATTTTAGGATTTTTAATTTGGTTTTGATTTGGGACTTATGTGGTGGTGGAAGACAAAGAAGAAGAAGAAATATGGTGTTTGATTTGTTGGAAGTCTAGTAGTTAATATTTGTCTTGATATCTAGTCCTGTAATTTACTAAGATAGCATTCTTAACATTATATAATTATAAAGGTTGATCTAGTTTGTTTTAATTAGATCCATTATGTAACAAAATCAAACAAGTGAGACCAACCATACAAGGAATAAACCACATTGAATAAACACGTAGTGACTTTGATAGTTATATTGAATCAAACTGTTTTGACAAATTATAAATACAAATAATATAATTTTGTCAGAAAAATAAGATTTTCTAATATTCAATCAATCCAAGATTTAATCATGTACTTTTGTGGAACATTCCTACCAAAAATAAGGAAATGTATAAGAGTTTTTTTTTTTTTTGCAATGTTTTAAAAACTAGTTCGAACTGGTTGGACCGAAAACCAGGGACGATAGATGTTCAACAACGACCGATTTTATGTTAATTAATAAACCGGATTGAACCGGACGGTTTTTTCAAAAACTAGGTTAAACCATTGTGACAGAATCGATAAAAACGTTTAAACCAACTTATTGAACTTGTATAGTTGAATTTCTCTTAGCTCGTTAAAGAAACAATACATTTCCAAAGCAAATTGAACAATTTCAAAGTGTATACAACTCCAAAACCGACATAAACCATCGCCAGACGTATGAAAGTGCTTGGTTGAACAGGCGGTCGAAATGGAAATTGGTTACCAGACCCGTTCGACACCCGGGAGTTCTTTGTTTTGGCGTCTGTAATCGGAATTTACAAACGCGATTGGAGCTACTTGATTTTGTTTTAGAAATCAATTTTATCAGTGAAGGATCTAAAGTCGACATTGTAACTCAATAAGCGAACGTCCATGATCAATTAATTCAGAACGAGAGTCGACATTGAAGAATTCGCTTCTGTAACTTGAAATGATGTCGCATCTGCGTTGGGATTTCAAAGTGTTGGAATCAGAACCTCAAAATACGATCTTGGTATCTCGCAATTGGGAATTAATTATAAATTATTAGTTTAATTAATTTATATATCATTTCATTGTTGGTGGGTTCAAGTAAGGCATGCTTTGAGGATTATCTTCATTCAAATAGAGATTTTGGGCTGATGTTTCAATGGAAGAAGATGAAATTCTAAGAAGCCAATTTTGCTGCCCACCAAGTGTTTGATAAAATGCCTAAACCAGTTTTTTTTGTGTTGCAGCCTTGTCGTTCAAGATAATGTAGTTGGCTTAGTTTGGATGCTTCTTGTGCACACCAACATTGTGTTGGTGTGCCATTTCCTTCCCTTCCTTGTTTAATATTGCTTTATAGTTTTAGCTTCATCTCGAGACTTGTTCTTTTGTATGGCTTCTTCTTCGACAAGTTCGAGTGATATTTGTATGTGCCCGTTCAGAAGCTTCCATTGTTTCCCAAACGGTGAAGTGGGATGTAAAG
This sequence comes from Lactuca sativa, assembly GCF_002870075.4. Classification (NCBI taxonomy): domain Eukaryota; kingdom Viridiplantae; phylum Streptophyta; class Magnoliopsida; order Asterales; family Asteraceae; genus Lactuca; species Lactuca sativa. The sequence goes on from NC_056624.2 coordinate 197,626,129, forward strand.
GGATTGGCTGTATGATTTCACACATCAAAAGACATCATTTACCTACTGAAGATCGTAAAAGTGTGTTACGTGAAGCTCTTTCTAGTGATGTTGGTCTATTTATGGCAGTGGAGGAAAACTTTGAAGGCCTTTGGCCAATGGATGTGTGGGAAGTGTATGACTTTGCAGGCTCTTAGCCGTTATTGTCACCACCCGGATGGTCGTGTGAGGTTTGTTACAGGGGATGACGGCTCGAGTCATTATATTGTCGGTATTCTAAAGCCGTCAAATACAGAGTCGGTGACAAATGATCTTGGAGGTTTGGTTTTTGATGTTGTGCTCCTTGATCGTGTTTTTAAAGAGCCTATCACTACTGTCAAGAGTATCCCCCATAGTTGTTTTCTTGCTTTCTCTCAAGCTTTGAAGACCGCTCTTTACAAGGCGATTGCCCAACCTGGCTCGGTTGAGGCATGGATGTGTTTGTTACTTCTTCCTCGATGCACACTACAGGTGTCTAGACCCAAAAATAGACAAGAATGTAGGTCTGGGAATAGAAAATCTTTACAGCAAAGCTCCATCCTGAAGTCCTTGGATACATGGGGGAAAGAGGGTGGTATCACGAAGTTAGTTCAAAATATGTTAGACAATCCTGAGGTTGAAGCTATGAGATAGGGTGGAGGCATCCTTTAGAAGGAGGCTACATCAAGTAACACCAATATCAGACAGTGTCTCCGTAAGGTTGCAAATGGTCATTTTACCGCAGCAGTGAAAGTGTTATGTTCATCGGGTGTTGCACTATATAATGGTGATACTATTAAAGCTTTGGAGGACAAACACCCTTTCAGACCACCCCCATCCATGCCGAGCCCCATAATTTCTGAACCTCCTCTTGTAGTAGACTTTGACTATGTATTTGGTTGCATCAAATCCTTCCCTAAAGGAACTTCTTGCAGGAGAGATGGCTTGAGGGCTCAACACTTACTAGACGCCCTTTATGGAGAAGGGTTTGCTATTGCCATGGATCTCATACATGTTATCACTTTAGTTGTTAATTTATGGTTAGCGGGAAGATGTCCAACCATTTTGGCAGAGTTTGTTGCATCCGCTCTTCTCACGCCTCTACTTAAACCTGACAACGGGATCCGTCCGATTGCAGTAGGCATTATATGGAGACGTCTGGTTTCCAAGGTTGCCATGAAAGGTGTGGGTAAAGAAATGGCCAGGTACCTTAATGATTTTCAGTTCGGGGTTGGTGTATTTGGCGGTGCTGAGGCTATGTTACACAGTGCCAATAGGGTGTTGAGTGAACACCATGCTGATGGGTCTCTTGTAATGCTGACTGTGGATTTTTCGAATGCCTTTAACTTGGTGGATCGATTAGCATTGCTCCACGAGGTTAAGAAGATGTGCCCTTCCATTTCTTTGTGGGTGAATTTCTTGTACGGGCAAGCAGCGAGACTTTATATTGGAGACCAACATATATCGTCTGCCATTGGGGTGCAGCAAGGTGACCCCTTGGGCCCTCTTCTTTTTGCCCTCGTTTTGCACCCGCTTGTGCACAAAATTAGAGACAATTATAAGCTCATTCTCCATGCTTGGTATCTAGATGATGGGACCGTCATTGGGGATTCATAGGAGGTGGCTAGAGTGTTGAACATAATTCGGTTGCATAGTCCAAGTTTGGGTCTTGAGTTGAACATCAAGAAAACGAAGATTTTTTGGCCCTAATGTGATGGTAGGAAGCTTCATGCCAATTTATTCCCAACGGATATAAGGAGACCTTCTTTGGGGGTGAAGCTCCTTGGGGGGGCTGTTAGCAGAGACGCGGGGTTTATTAGCGGGTTGGCCATGAAGAGAGCGGTCAATGCTGTTGATTTGATGGGCCTTCTTCCACAACTATGTGACCCGCAAAGTGAGCTCCTTTTGCTTCGATCATGTGTGGGCATTGCAAAACTTTTCTTTGGTTTAAGGACATGCCAGCCGGTACACATAGAAGAGGCAACGTTATTCTTTGACAAAGGATTGCGCAGGTCTATCGAGGATATGGTGGTATGTGGAGGCCACTTCTTTGGAGACATTCAGTGGCGCTTGGCTTCCTTACCTATTCGTTTCGGTGGTTTGGGTTTGTACTCGGCCTACGAGGTTTCCTCTTACGCATTTGTAGCTTCGAGGGCCCAATCTTGGGCATTACAAGACCACATCTTAAGTGACAGTGGCATATATGGTATGGACTCGGATTACCTATGTGCTATGACTCGTCTTCGCGATACGATTTCGGGATTTGACTGTAGCAGTTTCACTAATAAGGACACCACCCCCCTAAATCCCAAAAAGCTTTGGCGTGTGCCCTTTTTAGGAAAATCGTCTAAGATATGGAAGTCGACTTCGACATGACTGTCAGACGGAAAGCAGTCTTTGAGTGTCTGCAGGCACCTCATGCTCAGGATTTTCTGCTAACTATCCCAATTGATGGTCTTGGCCAGCATATGTCTCCTATGGAGTACCGAACTATCCTTCGTTACCGCCTCATGATTCCCATATTCCCAATTGACGAGATATGCCCAGTTTGTCGCAAGGCATGTTTGGATACCTTTGGGGAACACGCGGTTCATTGTAGAGAACTCCCTAGTTTCAAGTATAGACATGATGTGGTTCGGGATGTTCTCTTTGATGCTTGTTGGCGTGCTGGTATTTCTGTGAAGAAAGAAGCGCCATTGAACTTTTTGACGGACCCGCAGGATGACAAGTACACACGTAGACCGGCTGACATTTTGGTCTTTGGATGGATAGGAGGGTAGCATGCGTGCGTGGATCTTACTGGGGTCTATCCTCTTGTTGGTTTAGGGAGCGGGGGTTTCACAGCTGGGCATGCCGCTTTGAAAGCCGCTGCATGCAAAGTGGTAAAACACGAGAATGCATGTAGAGAAAATCAACATGTGTTTGTTCCTTTTGCATTCGATACATTTGGTTTTCTCGCAGCAGAGGCGGTGGAGCTCCTTAATAGAGTCCAACGGGTCATGCATTCTAATGTCATATCTCATAGATCCACAAATGTTGTTTTCAAAAGAATTGGTTTTGTCACCCAGAAAAGGCTAGCGGCGCAGGTTGTTGTCCGTTTGCCTTCAATCGATATGTATTGAACGTTTATTTTTAGCTTATTATTTTAAATAAATAAGAGATATTTAGGGGAAAAAAATATGCACTTAACAAAAAAAAAAAAAAAAAAAAAAAAAAAAAAAAAAAAAAAAACTTTTTCAAACCACCAATTTTTTTTAATAGAACATAATTGTCTTTATCTTATCAAGCATAAAATGAATAAAATATCTACAATAATACAATACATATCAAAAGAATCCTTAACGTATTTTTCCGAAGTTGAATTTATCAAATGAAACCAATTTACATTTATCAATACACATTGTACAAGTCTTGATAGGTATAGAGAACTGAATTTAAGAATTTAGTTGTGGAAAATGAAATTAACCATCAGACCATAAAAACCCCAATGGAAACAGATGCAAAAATCCATACGTCTGTCTCTCTCTTTCTTTGTGTTTTTTCGATTTCCGTGTCAAGCAAGCATCCATTCATCAATACTCAATAGTGGTTTCTTAACCCACGGGCAATACATATCTCTTCTTTCTCTCTCATCATGTGTACTGTTCCTGTAGTTCACTTGCTTCACCTACACTCCTAATTCTAATGTCTTCTTCTCAGCCCTTTTATCAATCTTTCTGCTTTTTAATCAGAAAAGACTGATACCCACAAGTTTAATTTCAGTCCATATCGAAAGAAAAAAAATAAAATAAGGAGATATGAGTCATGAATTGATGACTGTGGCACCACCGGCACAGCCTGCGGCGATACCAGCTTTATCGGCGGCAGCTCCATCATCGCCACCGCCGACGTCTCTTGCACCTGGATTTCGGTTTCACCCAACCGATGAGGAACTTGTGCGGTATTATCTGAGGCGTAAGGCTTGTGGGAAGCCGTTTCGATTCGAAGCTGTATCAGAAATCGACGTCTACAAATCCGAGCCATGGGAACTTGCTGGTATATAGATTAAAATTGTATTTTTTTTAATGCCCTTTTTGCTGTTTTCATTTCCGATTCATCATTTTTCTGCTTGTTCTGTGACATTTTTTCTTCAATTCATAGCCGATGATGATATGGTTGATTAATATGTGAGGAAAGTGAAATAATTGAAAACTAACAAAGAACATCTACATTTAAAGACGAAATCGCAATTTGGGACAACCATGTAATTACCTTCTTCTCCCTAATTGCGTTAGGGTTTCTTACTGAATGTTTTTTCCAATTTTATCGATTGTTAGATTACTCATCCCTAAAGACGAGAGACCTTGAATGGTACTTCTTCAGCCCTGTAGATAGGAAGTACGGCAATGGTTCCCGTTTGAATCGTGCTACCGGCAAAGGGTACTGGAAAGCAACCGGAAAAGACAGATCTGTCCGCCATAAATCCGAAACAATTGGGATGAAGAAAACATTGGTCTTCCATAGCGGCCGAGCTCCAGATGGCAAGCGTACCAATTGGGTGATGCATGAATATAGACTCGTGGATCAAGAACTTGTTCGAGCTGGAGTAGTTCAGGTTTGAACTTTAAATCACAAACGATTTTTTTTTTCGATTTCTTCGTGGATCAAAGACCTTGATTGTGTTGTTGTTTGGTGGGAGAAGGATGCATTTGTGCTTTGTAGAATTTTTCAAAAGAGTGGTTTAGGGCCACCCAATGGTGATCGTTATGCACCCTTTATTGAAGAAGAATGGGATGATGATGATGCAGCCCTGTTTGTTCCTGGTGGAGAGACAGAAGATGATTTGACCCGTGGTGATGAGACTCTACCTCAAGGAAATGACATTGTGCAGGTATTACCTCTTGTGTCCTCATTTGTAATTATACATTCCACAACACAGGAAACTGTGAATACCTGATTTACATCTCTCACAGGAAGCTGCTGTCAACATGATAGCATGTGGGAGTGAGGGTATGGTGGATCATCATCAGAGCATCCCGTTTGTCTGCAAACGGGAAAGGTCTGATGATTCGGTTCTAAACCCTGGACCCGAGCTAGAAACCTTCTCTCTATTCCACAACAAAAGAACAAAAGAGAGTGATGAAATTGAAAACAATAATGGAAGCAATGGAAATGGTTCAGAAGACTCGACCACAAGTCAAGATCCAAGAATCGCACAACTGTCATCATCTGCAACTGCAACTGCACTGATGGAGTTCCCTCTGCTTGAGTCTCTTGAAGCCAAAGTGAGTCAGCCATCCGCGAGTCAACCATACTCATTTGATGCTGCCACCCTTGAGAAATCAGTGCCACCTGGCTACTTAAAGTTTATCAAGAACTTGGAACATGAAATCCTTAATGTGTCAATGGAAAGAGAGACTGTGAAGATTGAAGTGATGCGTGCGCATGCGATGATCGACATTCTGCAGTCCCAAATTGATGTTTTGACCAAGGAGAATGGTGACTTGAAAGATAAGATAAGATAAGATTAAATGATGATAGGTACTCATTAAGGCAACCTAGGCTCTCTAGCTTTTTCGACTGAGGTTTGTTTCTTCACATGTTTAGCCTGTTTTTAGACGCTATTCACAATTCTGCGTCTGAGTTTAATTAATAAATAAAGTTTGGTTCTCAATTCTATTCTCAACCATGATCATGATCATTATGTCACTATGTGTATTTCCTTGGTTTTGTTAACGTAAGGCTCCAAATACTTGGACTGCATTTAAAGAAATTAATTTATCCATATAGATATAACATCCTCTGTGCACAAATAACTGAAAGATATATTTTATATGGACGAATCTTTTTTTTTTTTAATGAAAAAATCACCATTCCTTCATAAAAATATTTCTCTCACGTTTTCCAAAAACTAAAAGAAATTTTGGAAGAAAAATACAATGAAGCCGTCCCTTCTTTTCCCATTTGGGCACTCATCTTTTCTTTATTTTTTTCCCAGTTTATCCATAGAAGTTCAAAAACAAAATATAACTCGTGTGAAGTTTCGGCCTTCGTTAATACCGAGGTAACGTGCTGACGTGCATATTTAACTAAAAAGTCTAAAACACACCACTAATAATTAAAACATAACAAACAACGTGGCTAGTTCTTTTTCATTAAATTTGATAATGGTTGATGGATATCTTACGATTCTAGTATTGCCTGCAGTTTTTCCTATAATATAATATCATTTTGTATATGCTATAGACAACGTTGTACTCTTCTAGCTTAAGTAAACCGTATTATGAATTGAATATGAATGATTTTATTCGGAGAAATATTGAAATTCACAAGTCAATTATATCGTATAAAGTTTCAGATTGATTGTTATTCATTATACATATTGGGTTCCTAAACATGTACTCTTCTAGCTTAACTAAACCTTTTTACTTGTAGACTTAAGGTCCTTGAAGGCTTGAACCGATATTTCCTACTATAAAAATGTACATTAAACTCAATGAATTGGTTAAAAACTCTAAATGTACTAAAATTAGTTTTCATTATCAATCTAAAAAAAAAAAGTAGTTTGTCAATAATTTTAGTTTATCTTATTTTATTTTAATGCTAAAAAATTAAACTAGTTTGTTAATAGTTTTAGTTTGTCTTTTTTTATTTTAATGCAATTGGAAGGTATTGCATTTCCGACTAAGCAACTACCACGTGGTCAATATAAAATATTAAGATATGAATCTATTCTCCAAAAAGAACTCACCAATGATGCGTTTAACCCTTATATTATTATATTATATTCTTAAATTATTTCCAGATTTAATTATGATGAACTAAACCTTATATTATTATATTATATTCTTAAATTATTTCCAGATTTAATTACGATGAACCATCGTATTTTTAACCAATGAAACAGATAAAATATTGTTAAATTTGTAGTATCATTTTCTTGGTCGGACACGTTATTTTTTCTATCAATGACATGAAAAAGATAAATGTGTTAGAGATGAAAAATTAACTTGTACCGTCTCTGATATTGTTTTTTCTTGCACGCTTAATCCCTATCGATGTTAACCGTTAGTTGGCTCCGTTTAGGTTCCTTATGTGCCTTGCACGCAGGGGTATTTTCGTCCTTTTAGTTCGTATATCATTCTTAAATCCGTTGGACGCATAAACTCTCATCCCTCTATTATTGTCTTCTTCCTTCAAACTCTCATCCCTCACTAACGAGATCATCCTCTCCCCTCACCAACGAATAATGGTGATACAATGCAAGTGTGGAGCAGACGTTATCATTCACACTTCTTGGAGCAAGAGAAACCTTGGGAAACTTTACTATTCTTGTACAGTAAAGGTAAATTCAATTAATTTATTCATCTTCTCCAATTTTTCCCTAATTGTGATAAGATTTAAATGCTTCAGGGACCAAGATGCAAGTTCATTGGATGGGTGGATAAGTCTGAACATACAAGTGATTATATGAAATTTAGATTGAAGGTTGAAGAATAAAATCGCAGACTGAAGTTTTACCTAACTATTAGTTGGTTTCTTTTTGTTTCACTCCTTATATATAAGGTCTAGGTTTAGTAATCAACTTGTTTCAGTCCTTGTATTGGGTAGTTATGGAAAAACATTCAAACATAATGATAATGTCCTGATTTTGTATGAAGAAAATATGTTGTTCAAATGTAATGCAAATGTGTTCAGAATTACCATTTATAACAGATGCAATATACCATAAAAAAGGGTTTAACATCCAAAATAACAACAAAGTTGTAAGGCCTGCATGACCATTTACCATTAAGTACCCTAAAAATCCACAAATAACAACAAAGTTTTGAGACATATATACAATTATTCTACAACTACTTAAATAACAACAAAGTTTTAAACCTTAACATAATGTATCAAGGCAATGAATGCCTAACAAAAAAATTACATAAGTAGAAACTTTCAAATCATGGGGCTTTTTTCCTTCTTCTCATCTCCTTTTTTTACTCCTCCAGTGCCACCTGCACTAGTTTGAACTAGAACTCCAATTCCTCCACTACCACCTGCATCATTTTGACATGCACCCCCAATTCCTCCACGACCACCTACACTGGTTTGACTTGCACACTCAATTCCTCCACTGCCACTTGCACCAGTTTGTGATTGACCCTTGCAACTCCTTCCATTATGCATTACATTTCCACATTTTGAGCATGTTATTTATTTCCATATTGTGGACACTCTCTCATCATCATCTTTTGTTGCAGATCTTATTATCTTCTTTTTTGGCATGCCAATAGGGACATGATGCTTTGGTGGTAGCAGCTTGGTAGGAGATGCATTTTTTCCCACATGAACCTTCCATTAATAGGTTAAAATTTAAACACATACATTTATTTCCAAGTCTTCAACCAATATGTAGGGTGAACCCATGTCTTAGGTATCCAAATATGTTCATTATTGAGTCGCATATCCCATATTGTTGTAATGATGTGCTTGCAGCGCATGCCTGTTGTTTCCCACATGTTACATGAACAAGTTTGATGCCCCACATCAACCACACACTAATACATGCCTTTAATTGCAACCTGGTGCTTTCTATTCTACATAACACCGCCCTACAATCTTCTGCTTCTTTTTTTTTTTTCAAGGGTCTTGGTGGCTGTAGGAGTTAATTACCCAATAGCTTTGTCAATTGCCTTTTGGACAATGACAATTTTACTCATGATGTACTTCCTAATAAACTCCAAGCAAGTGATAATTGGCTTATCACGACCCTTAATTATCTTGCTATTCAAACTCTCACACATATTATTCAACAAAGCATCACAACCTTTTAGTACAAAGGGACTCATGGATTTCGTGTATCTTTAAATTTGTTGGGTTTGGGGACATGTTATATGTATGCAAATTGGTTTTCCAAAACTCTTTATATACCTCTATCAAATTGTGTTCAGAGATATATGGCCTAAAGTGTTTTATATTGTGGTCACTAGCTAATGCATACATACCAAAATCTAAATCCCAGTTTGGACGTTTGAAGTGATTGTAGATAAACTTACCTTCCTCCATACAATCAAGAATTTCCATCATCTCATATATATCATGCATTGAGAATAAGTCACTATCGATGTTGTCAATGTATGCAATCTTTCTTTTGATGTATTTGCGGCCTAGAAAGTCCGTAAAAACCCCTCCTGTAATGTCTCATTTTCACAACCAAAATTTTCATTTTATTTAAGGTAACACTTCATAATTATAAAATCCATGTCAAGAAAACCATTTGTTCCAAGTTACATTTATAAAAATCATAGTAATATAATAAACACGAAATCCTCAATGCTGCTAATAAGTGTATACATCCGCACCTTCGCCTTCCCACAATCACCGATGGTACCTGAAAACATAAACAATTGGGTAAACACAAAGCTTAGTGAGTCCCCCCCCCCCCCAAAAAAAAAAATACCACACACCACAAAACATATACAAGCATGTATACTAGACCACGGTCATCAGAATGGATTAACCCGATTATGTTAGCATGTTGCCTCAACCCAACCGCTCCTCCCGAGCATCTTTGTATGTGGCTTACCGCCGGCCCGCACCTGGTGTCTTGGCCTACAACACATAGCAGGACTGCCTCAACCTCACCCATCATCATATGTCGACATATATAATCAAACAAGTAATCAGGTAGGCACATAAGCACATGAAATTATGAATCTACCTGTCGAATAACTCCTTACTACCAACTCGACCCATCACAACACACTACTCTACTATCATAAAATCTCCAAGGAATGTATAGCCATATGTAACTAGAGATCAGATAGACACTCGAACATATGATCCTACTCTAGAGCTACAACCAAACAAGGAACATGCAAGAAAGTATAGATCAAGAGTTCTCAGGATATCCTACGCGGTTACATACAACCCTTAGGGCACTCCACTAGATGATAACCAACCTATTGGTACTCTAACCATTACCACTACTCCTACATCCAAACTCACAAGGATATATATACATACACATATATATATATATATATATATATATATATATATATATATATATATATAGCAGATCACACAACACAAAAACATCCTATAAACAAGGATACATAACCAAATCTAGTGGGTCGACATTGGTGCCTTCGTCCCACGGGTATAGTGAGGAAAAACTCATTTGAATAAAAGAACCCAAATACATTGTTATACGCTCCCTTTCTGCACTGAATGCTCCCACGGACCTACTAGCACCAAAACATGGTATAATCTTAATCATCATACCAAATCCTTCAAGTTTGACTCAAAGTCAAACTTGTTAAAAAGTCAATGGTCAATAGTAACCAAAAGTCAACGATCAATAGGTCAACTGCTCTTCACGACGAGACACTCTCTTGGTCACGTTGTGACCAAATAATGAACAAAATAGATGCGAGTCTTCAGTCGTCACGACGTGACATGCACCTTGTGACATCGTGAGAATTGGCTGAAAGGCAACTCGGTGGAGTAAGCTCTTAATCCAATAATCCAAATACTTATTTCCTCCAAAAAGCTTCCTTACACCCTAAAAGCCATAAAAATCGTTGCTTTAAGTTCTTTCATGCCCAATGCAAGTCTTGGGCTCAATTTAGGTCATTTATAAAAGAAGGTCAAAACCTCAAGCATGAGCTCACACTCACCAAACTTCAGATCTACCACATCTAACCACCAAGGGACTCTAAGGACCCATAAGGTTGCCAACTTTACGGAATCCTAACACTCTAACTCATCTAACCATGGACAATAAAGCATAAATCTCTAGATCTAGCAACAAGAAACCATAAAGCTTGAAGCTTGAATACTCACAAGGGTCCATATGGGTTGCTAGAAGATGGTAATGAGGCTTGCAAGCTGGATCTATGTATCAAGAACTCATGGATAGGGCTAGGGTTTCATTTGAAATGAGTGGTGGCCAAAGAAGATACCTTAGGTCATGAGATAAGATCCTTAAATATGGAGAGAACCCTAAAATTCATGGGCCCGGGATGCATCCATCCTCACGAAATAACCATTCTCTTGTCATTTCGTGACAAGTCCTCCACAATACGCGTTTCACTTTTAACCGGTCACGTCGTGACCTCCCTATGGCCTCGTCGTGACAGCTGATTTTACCCAAAAACCATACCTTTGACTCCTTGATCCCTAAATCGACCCGTTCTAGAAATTGGGTGTTACAATTCTCCACCACTTAAATTAGATTTTGTCCTCGAAATCCGTTCTCGCTTCCACTCTTGAAGTAACCCCTAGTGGGCCATTCAAACCCGACTCCTTTCTATGTATGACGAGATTGCTTGAATGCCAACATCTACAACTATTGCCAATAATGGTTCCGAACCAGGATCATAAGTCAATCCAAGCAGAGATTTCATGACCTGAATCACCTTTATTGCAACATCGATTAAAAAGTCGACCATCTCCTGAAAATTCTGCTAACCCTAATTTTTGTGATACCATGCGATCTAAAGAAAACGTATTCACACAGCCTCTTTAAACCATGACATAAAGAAACCACTTCCTTATCCGAAACCTGCAGATCCCGAAGTCTTACACAACCTTCAGGTAGACAGGGCCACCCCATTTTCACCCATGTTGACCAATACTCACAGACCTGACCCAACCAAGACCTTTTGATCTTGCACGGCCCATCTAAATAGCCAAAGAAGGAAACCACCACCCATGTTATAGTTGACAACCTCTCATATCGATGCACCAATGAAAATTCTAGCAGCTCCTCGAAGATGAGACTAACCAACCTTTACATCAACTACACTGGCCGGAATCCGCAGATTTGATTGGTCCGAGATCTTCCCGGCCAGAGGCTATGTGGAAGTGTGCCTCCAAAATTGTCAAGTGACATATTCTTCAAGGACCAAGGATGTATATTAGTTAGTGAATGTTTACTTCTCAAATGAAAGAAATTGATTGTAAAACGCAAAGTAATAAATTGGAGTTGGTGCTTTAATGCATATCATTTATTACCTTCTTTGACAAATGTGATGGTTACATAAAATCTTATTTACATTCCATTCCACTATTTATCAAAAGGGTTGCTCGACTCCTTTATTACATAATAAATACATATAGAGAAAATAAGTGTGCGTGCGTGTGTGTGTGTGTGTGTATATATATATATATATATATATATATATATATATATATATATATATATATATATATATATATATATATATATATATATATAGCTCTATGGTCTGGCATTCTATTTTAGATCTTTGTAAACTCTTAGTTCAAACTATGTAACACTACAAAATTATAGTGGATTGTTTCTCGACTTCCTCTACCCGTGTTTTTTTCCCGTTTAGGGTTTTCCAAGTAAATCCTTATGTGTCTTTTATTTACCGTTTTCATTCCTATCTTATTGGTGGTTGATTACGTTTGATATTTTAATTCCATTCCACATCGAACTAATATTATTCTAAATTACTTGGATTTTTGGGGTGTATTTCACACACGTTTTACTATAATTGGTATTAGAGCTTCCGGGTTTTAATATTAGTTTATTGGGATCATTTTATCAAGTGATTTGATCATGTGTTCGATGGAGTAAATTATTCCCCTATTGGATCTAAACACTAGATTTACCCTGTGGCTAGTTAAGATGAAATATGTTCTTATTCAGATGGATTTACACAAAGCGCTTCTGGGTAGGGCCAAAATTGGAGCCTCGCACAACTTCTGCAAAAACTCTTGTAAATGTTCCTTGTGATGCTCCTTGGTATTAGAGTAGACCAGAATATCATCAATGAATACTATCGCAGAACGACCCAACATTGGTCTGCAGACTCGGTTCATGAGATCCATGAACGTTGCTGGTACATTGGTGAGCCTGAATGACATCACCACGAACTCGTAATGACCATAACGAGTCCTGAAGACTGTCGTCTACACATCATCATCCCCGACCCTCATATGATGGTACCCCGATCGTAAATCAGTCTTGGAAAACCAACATGCACCCTGAAGATGATCAAACAAATCGTCAATCCTTGGAATTGGGTAGCAGTTCTTCAGCGTTAGCTTATTCAACTCCTTGTAGTGAATGCAAATTCTATGTGAATTGTCCTTCTTCTTCCAAAAAAAAAATTGATGCTCCCCATGGAGAGCTTCTCGGACAAATAAAATCCTTGTCTAGCGGCTCCTGAAGTTTTATAGACAAATCCTGCATCTTTGGTGAAGTCAGGTGATACGATGCATTGGCTATCAAATCCGTACCAGGAACTAGATCAATCTGAAACTCAACCTGCCTCTCGGTAGGCACTCCTAGTAAATCCTCATGAAACACATCAGGAGAAACCCCAACAATGGGCACCCCAATTAACGCTGACATGCCCTCAAATCGAGTGTCTGCAACATAGGCCAAGACACACCTACGATTAACCTTGAAGCACTCATGGTACGATCATCCGTAATCTCAACCTCCAGTGGAAAATCCAAAGTCCTGGGATCATCACAAAACTTCTTGCTAAGCGCAAGAGATAAAAAGGATCGGGTAGCACCCGAATCAAACAGAACATGAGCATTCATACCATTGACCAAAAAGATCCCTATACAAGATCAAAATAATCATGAGCATAAATAAGTAAAGAAAAAAGAGATAGAGATAAGTCACATACCAGTAACCACATCCGGTGCTGCACGGGCCTCATCGGTGGTCAGCTAAAATGCCCTGCTCTTCACCACAAGAGTCTTTGTCTTGCCCTGGTGGCCATCAGTAATACTAAATGTGGCTGACACAGGAGCCGCCACTACTCCTCCTGACAATCTTGGATAATCGGCCTTTTGATGGTCGGTTTGATTGCAATGAAAGAAAATAAGAGCACTCTTGGGCCAGTCCCTACTCATGTGGCCCAGCTGGCCACAACCAAAACATACTGAACTCGACACTCGACACACCCCACCGTGCGGCTTGCCGCACTTACCTCAGCAGCTACGGCCTTGCGGGTCTTAGCCTGACACACTGCTGTTTGTACCTACTCTAGCTGCTGCTTCGTCCGAATCTCCGACTCATCTCCCACTCGCTGGCCTTCTATATCATATCATTCAGGGTCTTGCGCCCCGAAAATCTCACGAACTCCCTGATATCATCTCTCAATAGGTCATGGTATCTTGTCTTCCTCATCTCCTCATCCACAGCGTACTGCGGGACCAACAAATCTCTCTCCCTGAATTTGGCAGTAATCACAACCACGGTCTCAGTATTATGGCGAAGGTCCTGGAACTCCCTCGTGAAACATCCAAAAAATCATGACAAAAAATTTCATCTTTAATTTATTAAATAAAACCATAGTTATCCAAATTATCTCATCGAACATTAGTAATAGTATCTCGTATCAAAACATTTGTCACATATATTAGAGTAAACATCCCGAGCTAAAACATCATGGTGTGTGCCATGGAGTCATCCTGAGGTCTTGCCTTTGCTACCGGAAGTACTTGAAACCAAGACTGAAAACTGTAAGCACGAAGCTTAGTGAGTCTCCCCAAACTACCACATACCATACACATAATCAAATATAAACGTATCGCGGGCCCCGCCCGCCATCGGACAGAGTCCAACATCGGGCCCCGCCCGGCATCGAGCACAGCTCGGTATACATATAAACATATCAACAAAAACACATAAATAAACACATAAAATAAACATATAAGCATTCCTCGGGCCCCGCCCGACATTAGACTGAAATCTAGAAGCATACAAACATTCCTCGGGTATTCCCCGACACCGAACCGTAATCCGAAAACATACAATACAGAAACATGCAAGAATCACGAAGACATCAAGCATACAAATATTCCTCGGGCACCGCCCGACATCGGATTGAAATCCAGAAACATATATAAACCTACATCGGGCACCGCCGGGCATCGTACCTTAGTCCGGAACATACTAACATAACTATACGGGCCGATATTGGTGCCTTCAACCCGTTCATACAAGAGGAAACTCACCTCGCAAAGCTGAATGTCGAATCTCACAGTACGAAATCTCTAGCGACTGCTCTGACGACTCCCCGAGCTATCAATACAAAATAACACTTAGTCAAAACCCAATAATCCTTCTTAAGGTAGAATGACCATTTTACCCCTAATCTGTAACACCCGAAATCAAAAAGGCCAAGAAAGGAAATGTAACATCCCAAGTCAGAATCAAGAGTTCAGGGGGTATAGTGTAGATATAGAAAGGTTAAGCTCTAAATCAAGAGTCAACTCGTCGAGTCATGGGAGGAACTCGACGAGTCGGAGCGGGATTCGGGTCATTGAGTAAGTGACCGTCTCGACGAGTCAGCGAGTGGACTCGGCGAGTCTGGTCTGGGCGAGAAAAAAACCCAAATCTCAGGGTTGTTCCCTATATAAAGAATGTTATGTTCCTCCTTCAGCCTCTTTACCTTCCCTTTGAGTTCCAAAAACCCCAAAATTCGTGTGAGGCTTCATTGTTGAGGAGATTCGGGGCTTAGATGAGGAAATTGGTGGAAGGAGCTTGAGAATTGGAAGTTAGCATCAAGGGCTTGTATAGATCTATGATCTACATTAGTTTTGGGCACATCTTTGGGGTAAGGAGCCTTATCTTAAGCTATTTCCTTTTTGGTTTATCCTTGGTGGTTGTTCTGGGAGTCCCTTAGCTTGTTTTGAGACCTATCTCGGATTTGGGAGTTAGATCTGGGGTTGCTGCTCCAGATCTAGACTCATGATGGCTTAGAATGTCATAAAGCTTCAGTTCTTGGGTTGTTGGTAAAGACCCTTTGTCTAAAACCCAAGCCCTAGTGTGTTTTGGGCTTATATCTCCTTGGTATCACGTAAAATTTGCAACTTTACGTGAGGGATAGCTTGTAGAAGGGTAGATCTATGGATTGGAGCCCCTGCATGACTTGGAAAGCCTCTGAATGGATTGAGAACTGGAGATACTCGACGAGTCACATGAGTGTACTCGACGAGTTGTATGAATATGTGCTTGAAATCGGCGAGTTGGAAGAACAACTTGGCGATTCTGTTGAAGATTGCCTTGGACTCGACGAGTCTGGTCATAGAACCCTAACCTTTTCTGGTTAAGTCATGAATCGGTGAGTCGAGGGACGACTCGGTGAGTTGAGCAGGATAGGACTCGAAGATTCTTGGACTCGATGAGTCAGCGGGTTGACTCGGCGAGTAGAGTCAGTCAGGAAGTTTGACTTTGACTAAGGACTTTGACTTTGACCAAGAGCTGACCAGTTGACTTCTAGGGGTATTTTGGTAATTATTGGTATTTATTAAGTTCAGTTATTTGGTGTTGACCAGTGGAGGAGTTCGTGTCAGTGGTTGGAGCAATGTGATCTTATTGCTTCAGCCGACAGTTGCAGGCGAGTCTTCTCACCATACTAATGGGTCTAAGGCACCAAGGCCAGCCCATCTTATGTTCTGTGATATGATAGTTAGCTTTATGCTAGGTGGTATGTTGGTAATTATGTGATATGCTAGTTGTCTTTGTGATACTTACATGGAAGACCATGTGGGGTAGCCCATGGAACAATGGTATAAGACCCTGGGGGTAGCCACGGCATCCATACAGGTTTATGTACGTGTTATATGTAGATATTTATGTGATGCATGATATGTTATTTGGTTATATATGATATTTGCAGGGAACACCCCGGGGGAAGCCCGTGGCATTGGATGTAAGACCATGTGGGGTCGCCCATGGCAGTCCTAGGTAAAGACCATGTGGGGTAGCCCATGGAGTTGGATGTAAGACCATGTGGAGGAGCCCATGGCAGTCCTAGGTAAAGACCATGTGGGGTAGCCCATGGCACTGTTACAGGTTTATGTATGCAGGGATTATGTGATATATGGTGGCTTTTATAGCTAACAATATATACGATATGGGTGTAGCTTTTATAGCTAATAGGATATGTGATATGTGGTTTGTGTGAATGGTATGCTCTGGAAAAATCACTAAGCTTCGTGCTTACAGGTTTGTTTATGGTTTCAGGTATCATCATTTTGGAAAGGAAGAGCTCGGGTTGATCGCAGTGCACACACCTATGATTTCCGCAATGAATGATTTTGGGATAAACTCTAATAAACGATTTGATTGACTATGATTTGATTATTTGAATTAAATGGTATCAATGTTTTAGTTATATTAAAAATAATTTTTTTTACCCCTGATTTTTGGGACGTTACATAATCTAATCCGGACCATGACGTAGGCCCAAATCTATAACATGAAAGGCCCAGTTCTAGATAGTCTTTCCAAGCCCATTAATGGCCCACCAACGGCTCAATTTTCTAAATTAGGCCCAATTCCTCAAATGGGCCTTCCCTTAAGCCCAAACATAACTTTGGCCCAACAATCTGATTTCTGATAGCCCACTATGACCCAAACTAGCAAAGTCCATGAAATAGCCAACCCAAGGCCCAAATGACGAAAAAACACAAATCCAGTGAGTACGCGGGGCGTAGTCTTCTGTACGCTAAGTGTATAGGCTGCATGGCGTGTACGTTGTGCATACGGGCTTGTCCGCCCAACGTACTACCCTGTTAAGCAAAAATCTCCAACAAGGCTTAATCCCTTAAGACCTTAAGCTCCAAACACAGATCTGAGTCCAATAAAGTGTCTTAACCCATAAAGTCGATTACTTGGTGGCTTGCAAACCCCCAAATGGACCCAAACTTGAAATATGGCAACCTACTTCCATAGAAATGACTAATACTCATGCATGGCCACATTAAGACCTTCAAGATGGTAACTTTTCTGTCTTTGGGACTCAAATAGCACTAAGGGTGGTAACCCTAAGCCTAGAAACGGATTTGGAACCATAAAGTTCCATTCTTGGGACCATAAAGGTCCAAAACCCCATTACAAGAGATCTAAGCATTCATGAAGCAATTTTTGATCTTTTTACCTCAAATGAGTGCTAAACGATGATTATATCTCAGATCCTTGAGCTCAAGCTACATAATTTCTTCTTCACCAACTTCCTCTTTCTCTTTCCAAGCTTCAAACCACTAAAATGGACTTCACAAGATCAAGAGGACATAAAGATGAAGAAGGTTATGTTTATAGGGTTTCTGAGTTAAGGAGGTTGATAAGGAGGCTAGGGTTTGGGACATAATGATGTATATATATATATATATATATATATATATATATATATATATATATATATATATATGGCCTAAACCCTAAAAATTAGAGTTTTGACTCTGCCGGCGTATGTTGCGCGCACGTGTATCAACCCCCCACATCCAATGCTACCACTACGCCCCGCGCACGCTAAGCTTACACCTAACGTACGTCTCTAGTCAACCCAAATATATAACGACCCAATCACTAAAGGCCTAAATCAATAATCTAAAATTAATATCATAGTCTAACAATTAATTACAAAAATTGAATAATTAGCATTACCTCAAGTCACGGGTGTTACACCTCGCCAACTGTTGCACCTCAATAGTTGGTGCAAACTCTCTTTGGAACCTTTGAAAAAAATCCTCCCATGTCATGTTCTGCCGCAGCCACTGACCCTGCAACTCAACTAACCTCCTCCCACCAGTCTCGTGCTCGGTCCCTAGGCAGGCTGGCTGCAAATCCCACCTCTGCCCCCTCAGGGCAAAAACTCATCCGCTGAGCATTCTCCATGTTAGCGATCCATCTTCGGGTAGCGATGGGGTCCTTAGCCCCAAAGAAATCAGGAGCTCTATAAGCCTTGAACCCCCAAAATGAGGGAGCTCACCCCCAAAATGAGGGAGCTTGAGCTCCTATCAGACCCGTAGCAATATCAACTCGAAAAGTCCTAAGCCTCTCATCCGTCAGCTCCATAATTCCCTCCTTGATGGTACCGAACATCACAGGAGTAGCATCCAAGATACCATGAGTAACCTTAGCCGAAATGAACTCGCACAGACACTCATTAATCAATTATGCGCCTGAGCCATAACCTGAACCAGAACCTAAGCCAAAATTTCCTCGAGTAATCATCATCATCCTCAAACTAAAACACAACATATAAATAATTGACATATGACTCAAAGGGATTTTCACTACAAGGCCTCCTTAGAGTTCCCCATGCATGTTATTTATTGTCTCAGGTACAGATCTAGTGTATGCAGTAGTACGGGTCCAATACTACCTTTCACACCTACCTATACCTTCTTCAAGAGCAAGCATGATTCCTCCGAGTCACCATACTAAACATATAACAATCCTATGCTAAACAACAAACATATCCTAGGATCTCCTAGGAAGTCTCAATTCTTACCGCTCGCAATACCAAGAACCTCAATCAACTCCGTCGGTTGCCTTATGCATGCAAGTTGTACACAAAATAGTATCACATAGACTGTCAAATGATGATTCTACCCTATGTCCACAACCAAACAAGGAACATGAAATGAGGCCAAATCGATCATTTCTGGGGCTATACAATCTTAATCATATACAACTTTAAAAGCATACACGTAGCAATTAACTGAGCTGATATCGATTTGAAGTAAGACATAACATCAAGTTCCATTAGGCTATAAGGCATCACGCAAATCAGACAATTCTATCCTATGATTCCTAAAGTTATACTTATCCCTAATCTATCATGGAATTTTCATATCAACCACACTACTCATAATACATAGGTATGGGTAATTTGGGAACCGCTTACTTGGGCTCTGCTGATTTCATGCATCACACCCCCTTTTTCATTATAAAAAAATATTTTCATAAACTTATTTCCTTTACAAAAATCTTCTTAGAAACTTATTTTCTTTCAAAAGATTACCAATTCCTCAGTTTGAGTTCAGTCACACCTGAGAGCGTGCCCGAAACCCTCAAACCAAAGCTCTGATACCAACTTGTAACATCCCAAAAATAGTAATAAAATTGATCATTTAAAATCTATCAAATCATTCATCAATTGTTCAAAATCAACACCAAGTCATAACATTCAAAACATCAGAGTACAATTATTCATAATGCAGAAATCATGAGGGGATGATGCTCTGTCATCATGTTGGGCCCTTCCCGTATGAACCGGAAGTATATGAAACCATAAACATAAATTGTAAGCACAAAGCTTAGTGAGTTCCCTAAAGTACCACATACCAAAATATACAATCGGGTTAAACCGTGGGGTATATTTTAACCCAATAAGCAAATATAGGCCCCCGCCCTAGAGCCTCACTATGGGGTATATTTCAACCAAATAATCAAACACGGGTCTCGCCCTGGGGTTTATTTCAACCCGATTAGTTAATATAGGCCCCCACCCTGGAGCCTCGCTCTAGGGTATATTTCAACTTGATCATGCCAACACATATAAATCACATAACAACAATCATACCATGCAAGTGTCACAAAGACAGCTAGCATATAACAAATCGTGGTGGGCCGATGTTAGATGTCATTTTATGCATCTTTTAGGATACTTTTTCATTATCATTTAGGATCATATTTTGTACATTTTCATGTCATCTATTTAAATAATTTTCAGCTCAAGTAATTCGTTAGAATTCCCTTACTGCTCATGTTTTTATGTCAATTTCAGATAGTTTGAGTGAAGCAGTGCTTTGGGAGCAGTTGGATGTGCGTTTGGAGCTAAAAATGGAGCTTCGAACTTATGGAGTATGTTGAGGAATGATTGGAAGATGTTTTGGTCTAGAAAACATTCGATCGAATTGATCACACGAAGATAGAATCTGCAATCTAAAGTTAAAGGATGTTGTTGGCAGCTTTGACCCCCTGTCAGTATTTTAACCATATCTCGAGAACCGTAACTCCGATTAACGCGATTCAAAATAATATGGAAAGTAGACAAAATTTCGGACGTGTTAGGCACAACATGCGATCGCAGTTTGCCTTTATGCGATTGCATGTGGCCTTTTTGCGATCATAGGTTAGGTTGCAGCATGGATTCGAGGTTTTTTAGTGCCCAAAATTCATCCGGGAGTGAAAAATCAATACCTGCGATCGCAGGTTGTGTACATGCGATCGCAGGTTTGCCAAAAAGTGTCAAAATAACATCCTACTTGTGAGAAGTATTGGGTATTGCTGAGAATTTTACATAGATTATAATGCAACTTTTCTGAGCTTAATTAAGAGCTTGTTTGATTAGACAGTAAAAAGTTAGGGTTAATTGAAGAGCTTATTTTGATTAACTAATTTAGGTAAAAGAGAAATTACTAGAGCTTGTTAGTTTTTCTCAGTACCAGCTTAGATAGAACGCATTCCGAATAATCAGATCTAGATCAGTTACATGATTAGGATAGTCGCATCAGAACTGAAATCGTTTGTATATTGATTTTCGTTTAGTTTAATATCACTGCGTTTTTAGTTTTTATTTAAAACCCCCCTTTTATATTTTATGTTTCTTGACTAGATTATGCCTGATGCAAAAAGACATTGACCATTAGGCTGTTTCCCTGAGGATTCAACCCTGCTTCCATGTGTTATATTTTTAGTGCAACCAGCAGTGATAATTTACTTGTTTAATACTCGTGCGACAGCGTGTTAACATCCGACATTGGTGCTTTCGACCCACATATATAGTGAGAAAACTCACCTTACAAATAGATGAGACAACTGAATAGCATGCCGCTCCAAGATTAACTATACCAGTCACCCTAATGAATTCGGAGACACAAACTCAGCATACATATCAGAATACCTAAAATACCCCTATGTCAAACCTTATTCAGAATCTAGGTCAAAGTCAAATAAGTCAATCGAGCTGACTTAGTAAGTACGTTGGGCGTACACAGAACGAACGCGAGGTGTACAACTTGGATGGCCAAAATCGGGGAACTGACCACGTTTGTTTGGCGTACCCCTTGATACGCCCAGCGTACGCGGCTACCCCCAACTTCATCCATTAAGTGCTTAATCCTTATGTAACAGTCGGGATCCATGTATTTACATTTCTTACCCTTAGTATGAAAGTTTATTGCAAAATTGCTCCCTTCGTACGCTGAGCGTACTTAAGGAGTACGCTTAGCGTACTAAGGATGGTTGATCGCGGAGGTTCGTCACATACACTGGGTGTACCAAGGGGGTACGCGGGGCGTACATGACTAAAGACTAAAACCCTAATATCCGGGCTTGAGACCTATATAAACTTCCTTAAGTCTTTTAGACCAAACCCTAATCAGCATCCATAGCCTCATTTCGTCCCTTAACCTCATATTTCCTTGTGAGTGTGGTTCTTGAGCTTATAAGTGTGTTGGTGGCCATTTTAGAGAGCATTCAAGATGAAGAAGGTGGTGATCAATCCTTGGGTGTCATTGAACATCTAGATCCTGCATCTACTTCATCTTGAAGAACCTTGGAGGTATAAAGTCATGACCTTCTCATCTCTTTTGATTGTTTGAGCTAGGGTTTTGTTATGGAGTCCCTTTTTGGCTTTTAGACCTTCTCTTGTGAGTTGAGCAACTCCAAAGATTTGGATTGCTAAATCTAAGCTCTTTGAGCATGTTTGATGCATAAAGGTGTCATCTTGAAGGTTGTTTTGACTCCATGCATAAGTTAGAGGTCTTAAATGAGGTCTTAATGGGAAGAAGAAGTATTGGGGTCAGTCATGGCATGCGAGGGCATAAAATTGCCAACTTTATGCCCTAAGAATAATTATTCAACTCAGATATAAAGTTTGACGTTGAAATCCCAAGTATTAAGCACTTAATGTTATATTGATGCATGTCCTGCTTGTAGACCATGCGTAAGATTGTGTACACAGCGCGTACAACTTAAGGGTCTGCTACGCTGAGCGTACTGGAGTGGTATGCAGGGTGTACACACTCCAGTTGGGTTTGGGCTTTGTGTGGGCTTGTAAGCTTATTTGGCCTTATTCAGTTTTGGGTCTGGTCTCATTTAGAGTTTTGGGATGATATTCTGAGTTGGTCCATAGTTGTTTTGGTTGGGCCTTATGTTGGGTTATGTGCATTCTAACACTTCCTAAGTGTACATGCAACCCTAAATACCATGGATCTATGTTTTCTCTATTATACATGCAAATAAGAACATCCAAGGTATTATCCTAATCTACCATACAAAAACTATGAATGTAACAAGATAGAATACATACCTCTTGATGTAGCTTGATGTCTTCAAGCTTTAAGAGCTTAGCCCCAATAGTGTGGAAGCCTCAAGTGGAATCACAAATCACCAAGACACCTTGGAATACTTTAGAGAATATGATTACTTGGTTCTCTCTAGTGAAATTGGCTAGCCCTTCTTTAGTGTATCCACACTAGTGTCTATTTCACCAACCAAAGACATCTTTATATAGTATGGAGGATTAGGGTTAAACCCTAATACCCATGACCTTTCATTTCCTAGGATCCATGGGTTAAACACTCCATGGACTATCCATGAAAGCTTAGCCCAACCTAAATGAACTTGGCCCATTCCATATATATAAGAGTCCATATTTAATTAGTTCCTTTTGATCACTTAATTAATTATAAATTAATTCTTGATCAATACTAATTAAATAATATGATTCCATATTAATATATTAGAACTTATAATATATTAATATTAATCATAAACATACTATTCTCAAAAGATTATCCATATAAATTGTGTCGGTGAAGTGCAACCCAAATGGACCATGCCGGGTCGGGTCAAGTACATACCAAATATAGTTATGGACTTAGACATTAATCCAACAGTCTCCCACTTGGATAAGTCTAAAACTATTATTGCGTATGACTTCAAACCTAACTGGCAATCGTAGCTCTTAAAGCTGCTATCGAACTCTGATCTTGTCAACGAACTTGTCCATTAGATAAGGGATCATATATTCCTCCATTCTAGATATCATATGGACTGAGACATGGATTATAATCATTCTCTCTGTCCATTTGTTGTTTCCCGATTTCCGATTTATGACGACTGACTAATTGAACAAATCAAATCAGTCCTGGCCCGGCCGAGCACTTCCATTTGTCATCATCAAATCATCGAGGGGCCCACAGATATCGCTTTTATCCCGAAGGTAAAAGGAATGGATAAACTTCGACTCATATGGCTTGTTCTACTACTTGTTGAATCATACACAAAGGCACGTTTTATAGCACCGGGTTACCAAATGCGTTTTCGTGCAATCAATGTACAACCAACTCATAGTAACAACTCATATCTCTAGGTTTGAAGAATATAAGATATTATTGTCTCATGATCACTCGTGATAAAATCCATGAAGTGATTCCAATGAGCACGGGTTGAATCCAATACTCAGAACTTATGAGCACTCATGAGTGTTGTAGCCCTTTGTCCAACACCTTAGACCTCTACAAGCCAACCCATGACAGTCTTAATTCATATCTACTTCCAACATATGACCGACTGTGGATGTTTAAATAACTTAGTCATTCAGGAAGAATAACCCAGTTTATTCGGGAAGTCAAAACATGCAAAATAAAACACAATAATAATTGAATCCAATATGGTATCAACCCTTTGAACATAAATAAAACACCTTTTATTTATCACCATATGATTACACATTATTCATTGTATACTGTTTCAGCTATCAACTTTATTCTTTAATTTAAAACAATAGTTGTCCCATGCTCCAAGCATGTACACTATGTTTTCTTAAACACTAGTCATGCCACACACCAAGTATGCATACTATGTTTGTCTATGATCTTTATTTTGTGAACTAGATCAATTGAACATAACTTCAATGATTCTCTTTTCACACTCCCAAATCCTTACTGCAAATGCAAGAATTCCAAATTCATGCCATTTACAGAAATCTGTTAGATTCTAAACTTATATGCATTGATCCTCTTGTAACGATTATGCACAAAGTCACAAAGACTTGGCAACAATCATTATAGAGTATTCCAAAGGAGATCAACTCCTTGAAATATCCTTCTTGCATTAAGTTTCCTTAATCTTACACAGATTGAAAATTCTAACTTTGAAACATTTCCAGATTCCATTTTGACTATCACTTCTGAACAAGAGTTGCCTCCTTACAGATTATGTCAATACGGTCCTTCCAGAATTATCACTATACTTCCAATTGTCCTTGAGTAACCAATCTTTGGTAAACCTTAGATTGTCCTCGACAATTGTTTAATCCTTTCAGTCATATCCAGTTCTAAACCTTTTCCCTTCTTAATGCCCCAGGCATTTTGGAAAATTTTAGAACGGATGAATATAGCACATGTAATCGATCCTATATCCGAAGCATATGGGACACGATTCATGATGTCTTACATAAAGACTAAACCAGTCTTTTGCTATAATATTTCCATTTCAATTTGCCAAGTTCACATAATTCAGATTATGAAAAGGGATGCCGTAATCATAATCGAATTTTAGAACCCAAATAATGGACCCATATACAGAATTTCCTTATGTTGAGCCATTCCAACATGAAATTCATATATATCCTTGACTAAATGATTAAAACCTCACGATCTAAGCTTATAGATTTGAGATGAAGCATAATTTCCTCTCCCTTAATTATAGCAAAACAACTTTTTCCCAATTGAAACTTTTGTTTTCTATAATTAACATTGCTAACTTGCAATACTTATCATAATTATCATGCTCCCACTAACATGATGATTATTAGCATAACACTTATGCTCCCACTAGCTTTGACATGTACTCAGAAATCAGCTGGACAGTCTGAAATTTAGATTCACACACCCTTTCCGTAGAGAGCTCACCTATGTGTCTAAGCAATTTCAAGAACCATGAAAAGGGATACCGTAATCATGGTCTCAATTGCTTAGGCATTTGCCATTTCTCACAAGTCCATGTTAGTGTGCCGGTTAACCACACGCGCTCCACTAACGACTTTTGAAAATGCAAATAACACAATTGATATCTTCGTAAAATCTACTTAGTGAAAGCGTTTCCTCACCATCATTTTCATGAATCGGAGAGAAACCTTATGACACTTAGATTTATATGGTGTATGAGTTCCTACCCATATGAATTTGTCAAACCATAATCACAAGACAAAGATAATGGCAAATCCAAAACCATATGGATTGAACTCAATCTTAACTTCTTGCCACCTGGCAGCTCAAGGGCCTGCCATTGCTTCCAAGTTGTTATGCAACAAACTGAGAACTCTAAGAACTCATATGCAAAGCCAACTTTGACTGGAATGGGCACAGATATGTCAACACGATAGGTTATAAACCTCAAGTTGTGTGCTAGTGAAGAACCTCAGGTTTTATTCTTGATTATTTCTTGAGACTTTCAAGACCTTTAAGACTCCCACTGTCCTCTTGACATATAAGACTCCCTTGTCAATCATCCAAGAGATAGTGCGGATTCTAATCAAGAAAAACACTTTACCCAATTGGCCTAAGTTGGTCTTTGTTTTATCCAAAACATCACAACTTACCAATTTCAAATGTACAAGAGTAGAAAATTTTTACTCTTACATTTGACAAGTGTTTTAAACCTTCTTTAAGACATGTCACTCAAATGACAATCTTGGAGTATGACTCTAAGACTTGTATTGGAACAAAGTATGACTCATCTTCTTGATTTAACCATTTCAACAATTCAAGTTCCTCTTCTTAGTCATAAGAATGCACTAAGATTTCCTTAGAGAACTAATTTTGATATGGTTTCTTAATCATTAATATGATCACAAAAACTGATACTAAAGTACTCTCCCATCTTTTCAGATTTGAGAAACTTTTATCCTTCTGCCTAATTTGATTCTTCTTATTCGCTCTGCCTTACATTGGAACCTTTTCCAATGTCTCAGAGTTACACTTAAGCATGTAAGTATAATCATATTTACTGAGCTTTAGTAAACTATGACGAATAATCTTATCGATCTTTTGTGGTGGACTTAATCAGTGCACAAGACTGTGTACTCGATCCTTTAGTCCTTCACTTGACTCACACATCCATGTGAACCAGTAATTAGTCTTAATTTTTCCAAAACTTGAAAGTTCTCATTCATCATGCTATATAACTTGCATGATTCCAAGTCCCGGTCCAAATGAAACTTGGGTGATGAGAATCTTTCCTTATTTGGTAAATATAGACATTACCACAAATGAAAGAATCAACTTCATATTTCCACTCTTGCTCTTAATGGAATCATATAAGCAACAATTTTTCCTCAAAAGCCATTGTAAGGATATTTTAAAATAAATAAAATCAAAAAATTTTTCTTTTATTTTAAAACTTTGCGGAAAAACTTATCCTTACAATCCATATGAAAAGTTGTTGTTATTTATTCCTAAGCAATATCTCATAACTCCTAAGAAGTTGCTCAAGAATCCGATCTTCAAACTATGCGATAGAAATCCATCTACGCCATCAGATTCAGCATATTCTTTCTTTAAGTTTCTTCACTTTTCTTTGATTCTTAAAACATCACCATGTGACCCAGTCACATCATGTATCAGGAATCTCAGAATAGAAACTTAACAGAGTTAGATAGTGGTCTTTACCTGAAGTAGAGTCAAACTTATTGACTTTAACATCCTTAGGTAAATTTGGCAGCTTCGCAACCAATGCCCCTTCCCTTGGCAATATAAACGTATGGACCCTTTGATAATGGTACACGAGACTATCACAGACTTAGTTTTTCTCTTTACCATTTGGTCAACTGAGTTGACTATGGCCGATCCCTTTCCATTGGGAAGAGAATGCTTTACTGGATATCCAATGTCATCATTGTCAATGTCCATAAAGTTTTAGGAAGTTGATCTTAGCAAATAGATAAGATCATTAAGGGTCTTGTCATAGTCTGTTTCATAGGTGTCCCAAAGGAACTCACTATGTGACTTAGAAAGTGATTGAACCACCAACTTTCTCAAGACTTTGACACCCAACTCTCCCGGCTTGTCAATATGTGACTACATCTTCAAGATGTGTTCACACCTAGACCTTGCCTTGCCAATAGGGCTTGAGTGACCTTAAACTTTTCAAGAACTTGTGGGTTGGGGAGAATAATTGGAGGAGGTGAAAGAAGTATGATTTCCAAAGGACATCATCTTCATTTAGGAAACCTTGTTTCACTAGATTTGGGAAGATCATAGGTGTCTATTAAAGACATCTTTTGGGAGATATTCAAGATAGTTGATTTAAAGTCCTTAATATGACACCCAATATGAAATATTAAGGCTAGGACCCAACAAACTATTTTATAACTTAGAAGAGGTATGCCGTAATCCAAGCTATAAAATATTTGAAGGTAGGTGAATGACGATTCACCAATTTCCACCAAGATAAACGAAATGAATTATTAGGTTTTAATTGGTTTTGAAACTCCTAGATCTTTGAGATCCATTGAACTTTTTCAAAGGCATGTTTCAATCTCGAGTGTGCCCTTCAGGTTTTGTGACTGGGATGCCGAGGATCACAAAACAAGGTGTGAAGTAACCATGCAAATTACTTGGTACCCTTAAGTGTTTACCCCTCAATCGATGTGCCGGTTAACCACACACGCTCCACCGATACTATGATAAACATTAAGTTACCCTTTGCCTACCTTGTTAAATACGAGTTAGTGTGCCGGTTAACCACACACGCTCCACTAACCGACTTAAACAAAGTGCAAAGTGTAATTTCATGGATTAGCACCTTATTCACATTTTTCTAAGTAACTAAGATTGGGTATTATTAAGAGTTTAGTTACTTAGTATTTATCATTAATACTTTTAATGAAGGGTTAATTATAGTCTTGTCAAACCCGTTCGGCTAACGACCCTCCACCGGTCAAGCAAGCGGTGGGTGAGAGTGGACACCCATTAAGTTGCCATTTTATAGGCAACAACCTTATACCCACCTTATAGACCGGCTTCGTGAATGAGGCGTACTAGCGGTAAGACTGACTTTACTCTTATACATATATATATATATATATATATATATATATATATATATATATATATATATATATATATATTATTAACTTATAATATTATAAAGTATAAGGGTTGAATTTTAACTTTTAAAATTCTAAGGGCTAACTTGGAATTAAAGTATTCATAAGAGAAAACTTTACAAATTCCAAAACTTGAGGGCAAGTTTTGAAACTATTCAAAACTAATTAATTCCATAACTTATGTGTTTAAAGTAGTTTTAATCCAAAAACTCTTCAAGTTCCATAACTTGAGGACAAGTTATGGAAGACTTTAAACTAATAAAAGAATTAACTTTTTCTTTATTTTATAACTTATGGAATTAATTAAGGTTACACTTTTTTTTTAATTTATTATTTAATGAAGAGACTCTTGGTCCTCCATAACTTGAGGACAAATTATAGAGTCATAACACCTTTTAATTAGAACTAGACTCTTCATTTTTGTAACCTTTGCCAACTTTTATGAGTTTTAAGATTCATAAATGTGACTTATAAGTTACATAAACACATTTTATGAACTTCTTTTAGATTAATTTGGATTAAAACCAACTATCACATAATTTTATTCATTAATCTAAATTCACTCATAAAACAAGGTAACACAAAAAACTTTTGGTGATCCATAACTTATTCTTAAGTTATGGAATCCTTTAAAACATTAACACCAAATTTTGTAACTCCATAAAAACTTTGAATCAATTTTTTTTAAAAACCTTTTCATATCCATAACTTATGGAGGTTTCAAAAAATAAAACTCTTTAGATCAAACTTTTAAAACTAATAAAATAATCATATCATTTTATCTTTTATTAAATTTGACCTAATTCAACTCATAAAGCAAATTATTCAAATTTTACAAATAATTAGTTTTTCACAAGAACAAGTAATTATCTTAAAATTTGACAAACTTCATGGTTTTTTTCCTTTTTTTTCAACTTGGAAAATAAAATATTTGCATCAATATAACAGAAAACAACCCGTGGCTCTGATACCACTGTTGGGTTATGTGCATTCTAACACTTCCT
The DNA here is from genome assembly GCF_002870075.4 of Lactuca sativa. NCBI lineage: Eukaryota > Viridiplantae > Streptophyta > Magnoliopsida > Asterales > Asteraceae > Lactuca > Lactuca sativa. The sequence continues at coordinate 197,656,007 of NC_056624.2, forward strand.
AAGTGTACATGCAACCCTAAATACCATGGATCTATGTTTTCTCTATTATACATGCAAATAAGAACATCCAAGGTATTATCCTAATCTACCATACAAAAACTATGAATGTAACAAGATAGAATACATACCTCTTGATGTAGCTTGATGTCTTCAAGCTTTAAGAGCTTAGCCCCAATAGTGTGGAAGCCTCAAGTGGAATCACAAATCACCAAGACACCTTGGAATACTTTAGAGAATATGATTACTTGGTTCTCTCTAGTGAAATTGGCTAGCCCTTCTTTAGTGTATCCACACTAGTGTCTATTTCACCAACCAAAGACATCTTTATATAGTATGGAGGATTAGGGTTAAACCCTAATACCCATGACCTTTCATTTCCTAGGATCCATGGGTTAAACACTCCATGGACTATCCATGAAAGCTTAGCCCAACCTAAATGAACTTGGCCCATTCCATATATATAAGAGTCCATATTTAATTAGTTCCTTTTGATCACTTAATTAATTATAAATTAATTCTTGATCAATACTAATTAAATAATATGATTCCATATTAATATATTAGAACTTATAATATATTAATATTAATCATAAACATACTATTCTCAAAAGATTATCCATATAAATTGTGTCGGTGAAGTGCAACCCAAATGGACCATGCCGGGTCGGGTCAAGTACATACCAAATATAGTTATGGACTTAGACATTAATCCAACACCTTATTGGGCCATGTGGTCAATTAATGGCTTTTATCTTGGATCTTAGGCCCATTAGCAAAGGGAAGACTTTTGGGCCACTATGGAAGGACTTAGGTTAGGTATTTAGACTCTTTGATTAGGTTGTGTTATAATCCTAATTTAAGGTTAATTGTATGATTATTCAATGTGTGGTTTTGGACTGTTAGGCGAGCAACTTTTGTGTTCAGCAGACTGAGGTGAGTCTTCTTACTACACTCATGGGTCGAAGGCACCAAGGCCGACGCATCAATTGATATGAGATGATTAGTAATTGAGTATGTAATGGTTTGCTATTTGATCTATGTGTGGACTTATGTGAAGATCATGAGAGAGCCCATGACACTTGGCAAGACTATGGGAGGAGCCCATGGCTCGGGGATACAAGACCATGGGGTAGCCCATGGCATTCCAAATGAAGAACATGGAGGGAGTCCATGGCAAACTTATATGTATGTGTGTATGGAATTATGTGATTATATGTTTCGTGTTCTTTGGGAAACTCACTAAGCGTGTGCTTACAGTTTTGTTGGATGTTTCAGGTAATTCTAGTTCTAAGGGCAAGGGCCCGACTTGATGGTGCGACATGTATTCTCCAATATTTCTGCATTTAGTTTTGATACTCTAATCTTTTAAAACACTATGGTCATGTAATGAGATTTTTGGAAACAATTGTGGTTGGTATTTATGATTATAAAAGTTAAAAATTTGTGTAAAATTTGGGCTGTTACACCTTAAGCACTTATGTCCAAAATTCAGATATAGACCCTAAAAGGTGATCTTAACCACAAAGTTTCCAACTTTATGGTTTTTTATGGTTATTAAGTCCTTAATAACAAAAACCCTAGCTTCTTAACCCATTAAGATAACCTAGACCATACATGGGAAGAAACCAAAGTCCAAGATCACATTTTTATGACACAACACACCCTAAAACATATGAAAGGACAACTTAAATGTCTTGGAGTATTCCATACTCACAAATATCAAGATTGGGATAAAAAGGTGCCAACTTTAAGCTAAAACTACATCTAAAAGAAATACTCATCATGGTTGGAGCTTTATACCTCCAAAAGATGCACAAAGGGAAATAGATGTTGGGTCCAAGGTCTTGAGTAAAATACCACAAACTCAAGGTTCTTCCTTTGTCTCCAAAAGCTCCAAAATGACACAAAAATGCTCTTCAAGCTTCACAAGGCACTTACACACTTTAGGGTTTTGAAATAAGGAAGGAGGCTGGAGATAAGAGGGTGCATAAGGTCATAAAGATGCTTAAGTAGGGTCCAAACCCTAAAAATTAGGGTTTACACCCTGGCTACGTATGCCCATTGTACTCAAAGTACGCCCAACGTACGCAAGCAATGGCCAAAATTATGAAATTGCCCCTTAGGGCCAACTTTGCAAAACAAGCACCAACCAGGGTCAAATTGGAAAACATCTGGAAATCAAGATGTTAAAAATAATATTAATAACAACATTAAATTAAATGGAAAAAATACAAAAGGGCATAAGAATCATTTTGTAACATCCCCAAAAATACAGATAAAATTTTGTTTTTAAATTCATTTAATTCATAAGAAACTGATACCAAAATATTTAAAAGAGTCACATTGTATCATATTATCAGAGTATAAATCCCAAAATACTAAGTATGGAAAAACATGGAGTGATGCGATGCGATCAAGTCGGGCCTTTCCCATTCGAACTGGAAGTACCTTAAACAAAAACTAAAAACCGTAATCACAAAGCTTAGTGAGTTTCCCCCAACATACCACATACTAAACAAACATACTGAACAACATACTGCCAGACATATTTGGGTGTTGGCCTACCCTTCAGTCTATTTCAACTGGATACTGCTAAGCATATCTGGGTGTTGGCCTACCCTTTCGGTCTATCTCAACCGGATAATGCCAAACATATCTAGGTGTTATCCTACTCCTTTGGTCTATTTCATCCGGATACCAGGTTTATATCACCCCTACTACTACCATATAATATCATATCAGTAATCACAGAGTCATCAAGCAAATACAGACACGACTGAAAATTATCACAAAGACAATCGTCATGCTATAACATAACTAGTGGTTCAGCCTTGGTGCCTTCGACCCACGGTTATTACAAAGGAAGACTCACCTCAGACTGTGGGTGTCAATTCGTACTCAGCGGATGACTCGCAAACTCCTCTCCCTATCGCACAAGCATAAAATCCTAATTAGTAACTAGGTCACATTCTAATCCGAAGGTCCAAAACCATAATGTGACATCCCCATTTTCACAGCCAGAAAAGACCGATTTTGCTCATGCTTTATAAAAATCAGAGCACCTCTTTTAATAAAAATGTTGCGGAATTTATTCCCAGTAAAACATGATAAATACGTTATCAAGGCATTTCTGAAGAAAAATATTTTTATTCATTTTAAAACATTTGGGATGTCATCATCAATACAGAAACATAAGCATAAACAAAACTTATATTCATTATCACTAGTGGTTTATATCTTCTTAATCTCTCAGTGTAATGTGACTTCATATCAGCTGCTGTGATATAAATAAACTGAGTGGGTCAGGTTGGGAAACCTGGTGAGTACATAGGGTTTTCAACCCACAATAATATAATTATTATGTTTAATCATCAAACAGTTAACCCAATTACCCATCCTCATTATCTTATTTACTTTTAATGATCTACCCTAAGAATCAACTATTTCTCATTCATTCATTCCTAAGGATTATCCTAAGGAATAGGTACGAAGTCCATCGTTGTCAATGACACAACTGTCAAGCACAGCTTCTAGTTCTATCACTTAGGCGCATCTGCCAGAATTGTGACATTCTATGTAAGGCGCAGCTTCCAATATTGACCTTCGAGCACAACTGCTAGGGTTATCTCGCTTATTGACAGTATCTTTTTTGAGAGTCCACTCGCAATACATGTCAATGAGTTTGTAGAGTACACCGATGAACACATCGTTCACAACACCTACGGGTTGCGAGCCTGTTAGTGTTCCACTAGACTGTCTAGAATAGTCTGTGGTTATCATCCATACTCTGCTAGATGACGGGGCCAACTTTTGGGAACAAGGCTTCTCACATCGTCCACCTCTCACCCTTACCTCATGGTCTATATCACCTCTCAACTCATCATCCAACTCATATTTCATCTACCCATGTTTTACCCAACATATTATGTAGATATAAATACATATACAGTTTAAATCATATAAAACTTGTATAAAATCATTCATCCAACATAGATAGCAAGTATACAGATAATATGCACACATATCACGTGGTTTATATAAAATACTTCATATCTATGTGTAAGATGAAAGGGACCATGCACTCACCTAAAAAGGTGGTGATTCAGAACTCAGACAGCGCTTCGCTTCTTAAAAAAATAATTTTCTTCGACGGAACCTAATATTATTACCACTAGAGTTTAGTCTATTATTCGCAGAGACTAATTAATAGTCTAGCTATTATTACTATTATATAAGCGTTAAACACTACTTATATAACCCATAATAATAGCCCAAGTACTTATTATAAGTTCCTAATAATGTTACTATAATTAAATAAAAGCTATATTAAAAATAGTGTAGGCGTAGCTCACTTACAACGGGTTTTATAGAAAATCGGGCTTTGCTTGGAGCAGCGTTCCCGAGCCGAAAAACTTTTCTTCTCGGAGCCGTCGAGCACTCCGGGGCTTCCGCCTCATGCTAGGAAGGTTCCCTAGGCTTTTCGGGGGGTTTCAGGGCTAGAGAGAGGTTCTAGAGAGAGAGAGTAAAGAGAAGAAAGAATGAGAAATGTGTGAAGAAAATGAGGGTGAGAGAGGTCCTATTTGTAGGGTGAAAATGGATGAACTTAGTGCCACATGTCACTATCTAGTGGCAAGACTTTGGGAGAAAGCAATGGCCAAGATTGTGCCATATCACCCATTTTCGCACAACACACTTCCGACTTCTAAAATCCGTAACTTTCACATACGACCTCCGTTTTTGACGTTATTTATATCCACGCGTAGGTAAAACTAAGATCTACAACTTTCATTTTGATTCCGTCGGCTAATTCTCAACCGATCTTAAATTTAACAGTACGAGGAGATTATAGTGTTAAATGTCTACGTAAAATTCATAACTTCTACATACAGACTTTGTTTCCGTCCGTATTTTTACCGTTGAGTTCCTATTAATGAGATATTCAATTCTCATTTAGGTCACGTAGGCCAAAAACGGCTTGATCTAAAATTCGAGTTTCGGGCTGTGCACTGATAAGCCAAATCTTAGAAAATTCATAACTTCCTTATACGAAGTGAGATTTGGGCGTTCTTTTTTGTATGTTCTCGGTTTAACCTACTACAACTTTTTTTTTAGATTTCTAAGGCTAAAAAGTCCTCCATAGTAAATTCACTATTTACGTCTCCCGGTGTCGTGCCAGTTTTTCCGTAAAACTTCGATGGACCATAACTTTTTCGTTATAACTCATATTTCAATGTTATTTATATGTACGGAACCCTTGAGATGTATTCTACAACTTGGTTAAGAGTATTTATTCTAAATAATATTTTGTCAAAAAGTCGTTTTCGACCCTTATTATCTCTAAATTGACTAGCCCGAATCTACGGGCGTTACACATAATCCTTGACTTAAGGCAAAAAGGTTCCTTTACCTTTGCCTTATTAGGCCTCCTTCCTCCAAGGCCCAAATCCATAAACCCCAAAAGTATCCAAGCCCAACAAAATGATTATAAGGTCCAATATGGCCCAAAGACATCTAATATGGTCCTAGGCCCGAACGCCTTGTTACAATAGGTGGGCTTGAGGCCCAACCTAGACAAGTCCAAGGCCCAACAAAACCGAGAGCCCAAAATCCTTTTGTAACATCCATAAAATTCATGTAAAATTTATACTTTTATAACAACCCAAAAATCATCATTATTTACAAATAGTTTTCAAAACAGGTTCAATATCATAGAGATCCCAAAATCATGAAAACAAAAAATGAGGAGGTGCACGATCACACCTTCGCATTTCTGCAATCCTCTGAGGTACCTGAAACATAATCCAAAACTGCAAGCCCAAAGCTTAGCGAGTTTCTCCAAAATACTAATACACAAGCAAATAACACAAACATAATAACAATATGCAATGGGTCCACAACTAACAAACTGGATTACCCTTGAGCCCACGACATAAGTCTGGCTTGCCCCTGGGCCTACAACTTATTTCTAGCTTGCTCCGCGGCCTGATCAGTCCTTAGACTGACTACCACTAAGCCCTCAGTACACGTCTGGCATGCCCTTCCCGACCCTCAACTCGTATCTCGAATGCTCGTGAGCCCTCATAATGAGTATGACATGCCCTCCATGTACCTCAGCTCATCACTGGTATGCCCAAGGTTTATTGGCTACAACACAGAGCAGTACAACCTCAACCCACCCTACACAATATGTCGACATATAAAAGATAATATCATATATAGATAAACAGACAATATCATAGGTAGTCCTACAGATCTTCCAGACTAGCATATCAAAACTAACATGCATATCTATCTCATACTCAACATATCAACAATATCTGCTTATCAAACCAATGGGCCGACCTTGGTGCTTTTGACCCGAAAGTATAGTGAGGAAAACTTACCTCACAAGCAACACAAAACTGATAAGGCCCGAATCTAAATCTCAACTCTCAACTCAAATGCGTACAACCACCATGTGACCAATTCCATTAAAACCAAATAATACCCAAAATACCGTTAAAAGTCAAACTTGGTCAAACATGGTCAACTCAAAGTCAACTTTTCAAAACCCATAAACTCACTGAGTCAACCCAGCTGAGTCAACCCAACCGAGTTAACTGGAAAATGGCTGAACCATGCGAATACGCGGGGCGTACTCTGGAGGTTCGCTTAGTGTACGTAAGCCTCACATTGACTGCATTACGAGGATGTTGACCGAGTATGCGGGGCGTATTCCCTTCTACGCGGGTCGTAACCTCGTAGAGCCCAAAATTTCAATAAGTGCTTAATGGCTTAAGCACTTAATCCGAAACATCAGATCCATGGTCCAAATGCACTCTATAGTCATAAGGTCTTCAACTTTATGACTTTAAACGTCTAAAATGTCCTTAATACATGGTCTTAATCCATTAAGACCTTCTATAAGAAGCACGAAGCCAAACTAGCTAAAGGGACTGCATTTTTATGGCTTATAACCCTTTAGAGGGTCTGAAAGGACAACTCAAAACGTACAAAACCAAACATGCATAACAATGGGACTTTTGGGACAAAAGAACACCATAAAGCTACCAAAATGAGATCCAAGAAAACCAAGCATAAAGGTAGCAACTTTTTACCTTTTGGAGCTTCCCAATAAGGTGATGATCCAAGATCCATAAACTTGCTTCAACTTCTAATCTACTTGATGAAACTCCTTCTTCCTTAAGCACACAAAGAACACACTTTTAGCTCAACACACTCTCTTATGGGGTTAGGGTTTGCCAAAAATGACTCAAGGGATTGGAGGTTGAAAGGATGAGGCTAAATGATCCATAAAGGTGTTTAAATACCCCTCAAACCGTAAAAATTAGGGTTTCACTTGGACATAAGTACGCTTAGCGTACTCACATTTACGCTCAACGTACAACTCCTGCTCCAAAATTACCATTTTGCTACTAGGGCTACTTAGGGATACTTCTTTACAATCCAAAGACCATAATGACATAATTTAAAACCAAAGGAAGGATTTGAAAGTACCTGAAACCTGGGATGTTAAACCTTTTGGCCCAGTATCTGCGTACGCACAATGTACTCGACATGTACGCCCAACATACGCTGGTGTTGACCTAGATTCGGGGTATTGACCCAGTACGCGTAACGTACATGGGAGTTCACCCAATATATTGGCCTGTCAACTAAAATCACCTCCATGACTTATTTCATTAATAACTAATGTCCAAAACTTAGATCCAATCCCCTAAAAACATCCTAAGGCATAAAGTTGCAAACTTTATGATTTTGCATGCATGGATGGGACTCAAACCATGAATTAAGTCCATAAGCATACTTGGATGGTTCTTAACTCTTGCATAGTTGAGGCTTAACCATCAAGATAATATTCTTATGACTCAAAACACCTCCAAGAGTCCAAAAGGACAACTTATATGGTCTTAACCTGGTTGTAGCCTAATGTCATCGCCTGATTCAACCCTTGGTCGTCACCTTCCTCTGTCTTGATTTCTCTTTGCACCAGTACAACCCTCATGAATCACTAGCATCAACGGGTACTTTTATTATAACATATCATGAAAGCAATTTTTGTTATGCTAATTTTATGAAACTGGCTATTGTTTTATGCTCAAATGATTTTTCTGATTTGTTGGAATGCCATGCTGAAATCAATTTTCCGATTTGCTGAATATCATATTTTTCTGATTTTTATTATGCCGAAACACTGTTTTTTGTTATATATGTGTCAAGATTTTGGTTCTCTTCATAGTCATTGGAACGTTAGATTTTTTTTGTGATAGGGGATGTGTGGATGTTGCTAAAGGATATATAATTGAAGATCTATGGAGTTCTCCCCTTTGGTTAAAACCTGTTGTGCTCACTATTTGCAACAATAAATAACTATTTACTTTCTCTTTCTTGTTAGCTGAATTATTCTTGGTTTTTATTTTTGTAGGTTGTCTAATAGAGCATAGTCATGGTTGTTTCATGATAAAGGGCTAGCATAGTAAATCCTAATGTTAGATGAAGGCAGTTGTGTATAAAGTTGGCTTTCTTTTTTCTAGAACATTAGTTGCATAACGTGAGTAGTTTCTTAAAGTTGTGGGTTCCATTTCTAGGAGTCAAATGTTCAACCAATTAATCATCCAACATATAGTACTGTAGCGGACCGTAAATATACAACTCAGTTACGAGATGCAATTTTTGAACAGTTGTTGCAAAATATAGAATGAATTATTTTAAATGGAATCGATTGTAAGTGTAGCACCTGATCCATGGTACGTATTTAATTTCTTTAAATTTTACTCTAGGACTCGGCGAGTTGGTGGCCCAACTCGTCGAGTAGACTCGACTTTTGATCGGGGGTTTAAGTGACCTACTCGACGAGTCGGAAGATCGACTCGACGAGTAGGAGCTGTCTGGACACAACCCTAATATTTAGGGTTTGTACCCTATTTAAACACTTTATCTCGTCCCAACCCAGCCTCCATCACCCTCCTTACTCAGAGAAACCCTAGATTGAAACCCTAAACCATTTTTGAGTGATTTTGAGCTCTTTTGTGCCTTTGGTGTGTGTTTGAAATTGAAGGAGAAGAAGAGAGCTTAGGAGATCAAGAGGAAGCTAGTAGATCCAAAGGTTTTGCTTCATTCTCAGTCCATTCAAGGTAAAAAGCTTGAACCTTGACTATCTATTTCCTAGATCTTGTTTGGGGGCTATTTTCTACCTTTTGTAAGCTTTTAAGGGGCTATGCTCAGATTTGCTTGTATGTGTGGGTTTGTGCTTCAGATATGAAACTATTGAGGGTTCCCATGGCATAAAGGTGCCAACTTTATGGCCATGGGAAGCCCATGCATCATATAAACCCCAATTTATAGCCTTTTAAGCCAAAACCCCCCATGCATGGACATCAAATTCGTAACTTTATGTATAAAAGGGACCCTAGGAGGTCAGATCTATGATTGGGATGCTTTAAGTCCCACTGAAATTGACTGTATAGTTTTGGACAAAGAGAGACTCGGCGAGTCACTTGGGTGACCCGACGAGTCGGGACGCTTTTTCCCCAAAACGTCTTCTGGAATTGGTTTTTGGTTGAGTGGAAGGAACACTCAGCGTGATAGGGGTTCAGACCTGGAAATCATGGGACTCAACGAGTTCAAGAACAGACTCTGTAGTGAAAAAGAACATGGTTTGGCATGCGGAATTAAATCTTGCACAATTGAACATGGTGATTTGGGTGTTTAAGAGATATATTGAATGTATATGGTGTTACAAAAAAGGATTAGATCTAGACTACATAATTAACACACACTTACACACTCGCTTTTACATCTCTCAAGCACACCTCTACAAGTGGACAAACCCACTATTTATAGAGGTGTTTACATGTCTCTCTCTCACTCTCTAACAAATGGGTCTAAAGGCTAAAGCACCACATGCAAGTGGGTTTTACAAAAGTCAAATATTTACAAAGTCATGAATGAATAACTTTGCACCCCAACATTCTCCCCCTCAAAGTTAGGAATGAATGACCCACTTCAAATCTTCCAAAATCAAGCACTACGCGTTTCGAGCCTCAAAGGTGACACATGTCGAAACGAACTTCAATCTTCAATTCTTCCATGACTCTTCAATTTGGGCTCTAGGATGTGAGACCATACAAACCGAGTAGCAACGAATGATTAACTTCAAATAATCACCCCAAAGTTGCGCATAAAAACACACCCCAAAAATCTTCAATAATACCAAACCCATTTCGAATACATCACTTCCGAACTTCCAATTGCATCATCTCGTAATCTTCAAAACTTCAAGATCACTTCGGTCTTCAAATCTGCGTAATATGATAAATTCAAGTTCGAATTTCCATATAAAACTTCTCCCCCTTTTTATAATCGAAATTTGATTATAAAACTCCAAAGGAAAAAGAACGTGCTCTATTCAGGATTTTTCATGTCAAAACTCCCCCTTAACATGTGGCATAAACATTGTGCTTCAATCTGAAAAATCCAAAAAATATTGAATTTTTAGCTTCGTTCACGGATCGCCTTTGACAAAATTTCTCAAAAATGGGTAGAAATCGTCAATTTCAAAATTCTGCAGTGACCCGTTGCGCCAAATACAGCCAAATATGCGAAACACACCCTCATTTGCGAAACTGGGTAAAATGTGTAAATTCGCACAAACTGCAGGGACCAGATTTGAAAATTCTGCAATTTCAGCATTTTATGACCCCATTTGCGAAGTTGGGTATAAACTGTCAAAAATGCGAAACTACAGGTATTCGTTTTGACAATTTCTGCATGTTCTTCAAACTTGCGAAGTTGGGCTTCTTGTGATATTTCTTGAAAAGAGCAGGGACCAAATGCGAAATATATGTGTTTCTTCCCCAATTCGCATTTTACTGTAAAAGCTTTGTGTTCTTTCCCAAATCACAGACTTCGCATCTTAATGTTTCGCATGTTTAACTCACCAAAATGCGAATCATAATGAGATGAATTCGCATTTTGACTCCAATACAAAACTCCAAATGCGAAATCAGTGTTAGCTTTTTAACCAAATGTGAATGAAACACTTTTCTATTAACCTCAAATGCGAACCCGATTTTAGTCTCTGTATCCAAATGCGATCCCAAAAAAAATTAGCACACATCAAACACAATCCATAGATGCGAACCAAAATTTCCATTCCTGTAGATGCGAATGAACAAACATTTCAGATGCGATTATGCGAACTGTTCCAGATGCGAACTCCATTGAGACCCAGATGCGAATGAACAAATCGATCTGTTCGTTCATTACTGCAATCGCATTTCATTCATAATACAAGGTTCTTTCTTAACATCAATTCTTTGCATATCAACATTATTGTCACAGTTCGTCCTTCAAACCATCGATTATGATCGAACGATTCCAAAATTGAAATCTTTTTCTCAATCCAAATCACAGATTTCGTTTTTATATAACCTAATTCTTCCCGTTCCTGTAGATGCGAACGAACACACATACACATACAGGCAAGAAATCAACTTTTATGATTCGAAATCAAAATCATATTTCATCATCTGTTGTTCATCAATCGTCCAAACCTTCGACTTCATAACCATTGAAACACAGAAATCGATACACAAACCATTGATTTCAAAACCAGTTTAACTTTCAACTTCAAGCTCGATTTTTCAAGAACACTGATCTAGCGAACTAGCGACCAACACCAAACGTCAACATCAACAATCGATAACTGTTTGTTAATCGATCGTACTTTGACTTTTAGTTTTAACTCATCAACATTCGCATATAAGAACAACGATTAGAATTTGATTTTGACGATCAATTTGACTCGAAGGGGAAAGAGCCGGCGCGATAGCGGCACATCACACTCACACATGATTTCCACATTTGGTTTCTGGGATTGTACTCTGATTTTTATTCTATTGATGATATAGTTATGAGACACGTTGTTACAGTTTTTTATAAGTTGATTTGACATTTGTAATGTTTACGGTAGACTATTTTATAAGTTACTTAATTAAAAATAAAATTTTTGGCCTTGAAAATTGGGATGTTATAGTAAGACTAATTTGGTTGTATGAATTTTATTTCAATGTTATAAGACTAGAAATATTAAAATTTCGATGTTGAAAAACTATTTTAAGTTTGTAAAATTAGTTTATTTAAATTACTGTTTATTACAGTAACATGTTAATGTTAAAAAACAAATATATTTCTTATTATTAGGGGTGTTTATGGGGCGGTTCGGATCGGATAGTAAAAAAATTATAAACTGTGACAACGGGGCGGGTACCTTGCTAGCACTAACCATAACCGAACCGAATTGCTAAAAAACCCGAACCGAACCGAACCGTATAAAGGCGGGTAACCACGGTTCGGTTCACGGGTATTCGTTAAATATAAAAAATAATAATCAATCAAAACTACAAACTCCATTTTAAACAATTCTTTTCTAAAACTAAAAAACTCACAAAATTAAGAAAAAAATCAATGCTTGCTAATAAACCAACTCTTTAATATTATAAAACCAATCATCAATTCTTTGATATTTTGATATTTGATATTTATTAATTCTTGTTTTTTTGCATGTGCCGTCAAACTAATTCTTTGGTTACGAAGGATAATTAATTTGATATCATAAACCAACTTCACTTCTAGATTTTCTAGATTTACGCATAACAAAACACAATATATTCGAATTACAGTAAAAAAGAGAGTTAATTCTTTGATGTTTAAATTACAATCAAATACATTAATATAACCGAATCTCATATATATATATATATATATATATATATATATATATATATATATATATATATATATATATATATATATATATATATATATATATATATGAAATTCGGTTATATTAATATATTTGATTGTAAATATCCAAACCGAAATCGACCCGTAGGTATTCGGTTTTTTCGGTTTTGGTCTTTTTAGGTTTCGGTTTTTTTGGATTCGGTTTTTTTCGGTTTCGGGTTGGCTGGATCGGCTCGGTTTTTCGGTTTTGCGGTTTTTTTGCACACCTCTATTTATTACATGCTTCAACCGTTTGATTCACCTCTTCTGCAACAAAGGGTTGCAGAAGTGGTCCGCAAACTTCAAACGTTTTCGCTTCTAAAAAAACAAACAACATCTGGATCTTTATATGTATGTTTACATTTAGGCATGTTTGCATATGTATTTGTATACCCGAGTTTGACTAATTAATCATGTTTGTTGCTTTTGAATTTATAGTTTTATTGAAAATTAGATGTTCTTTATAAATAATACTATTGTTGGTTGTTCACGTATCACAAAATTATAATATTCTTCAAATTCCTTTAACAAAACTTAATTTATTAAATATTCTTTTCTTTCACTCATAGTAAAAGTCATACATGAAATTAATCAAACACAAAATTAAATACAAAATAAAACATATAACTTGTTATTAGACCTACATATTTCTTCTTTCTATGTATTTATATGCCGAATGTTTTAAAATATTCTTTCAAAATATCTATTTAACAAAATTAAACCTCTATATTTATTGCAATAGATTAGTATATACTTATAACAAATCAATTAAAAGAATACAATGATTACCTAATGCTATATTTATTGTCGTTCTATTTATAATAATGACATATACTTAATTAAGTTTGTTTAATAAACCATGACTATATCTTACATACTTATAAAACTTGCATTTTTTTTTGAATCTCATACATTTGAAACTCCCTACAATAATTTGCTAAAACCTTATGTATTTGAAACCCCCAAACCTTTTCACCTTCTTAATAATTAATCACACATAATCAATGGTAATTTATATGAGATAATAATTTGCTAAAACCTCATGCATTTGTATGATATTAGAACATGTTTGAGTTTTTGGGTTTTAGACTTTAGTAAATGGGTAATCCGTTTGATACGTTGGATTTGAAGCTATCTTATTCGAATTACCCAAATTCTTATTTTCCTTATTCAAATGTTACATCAATGCCATACAAAATATAAATTAATAATATATGCTCACGCACTTTTTGTACAAGCCCCAATCAAAATACAATATATCATGATCATACAATTAAGTGTGTCATTTATTCCATTTTTTGGCTTTATAACAAAAATTTGTTTACGTGGCGAAGAAAGAAAACTTGAAGATGAATATTTAGGTTGGATGTTTATATAAGATTTGTTTTAAATATATAATAAGCAACGATTATAAATAATAAAATCAAATTACATTGCTATGTCATATTATCCATGCAAGTCTCTTTTGAAATGCAATTTGTCTATCTTATCACTTTATTATTTAGTGTATGTTTCAAATTTTAATAATAATATTAAGTGTTTCTTAAAAGTCTTCTTTAACTTATTATTAATAATAAGTGGTTTAAAATTAATGAATAACAAATTTAATTGATAATAACATCAAATTATAAACTACATTTAGATATAAATAAATTGTATTTTAAATGAACATCATTATTGAAATTAAAAAATGATCGCATAAGTAAAAATATAATTAATCAATAATAATAATTGTTAAAAATAATACTTAATAGATAATTATATTTAATTATATTAATGAGGAATGTGGGTTCATATCAATGAATATTATTGTTCAAAATAATTGAATATATATATATATATATATATATATATATATATATATATATATATAAATTAGTGTAAAAATATTATCTCAAAGTTAATGTCAATAACATAACCATTTTAAACATATATTTTTTAATATTTTAACAATATATTTTTAATCTTCGCTGCGCAACGCGCGGGAATTCGTCTAGTTTAATACATATAAGACTCTCGACGTGTGTTCTACATAAATGTTATTTTTCTACCCATAGATGTAAATATAAACATCTAAATGTTTACACACAATGTCGTATTTAAGCATCCACATGTATATATTCTTAACAAAACATATACTTATAATGTCATTTGTAAAGATATTACACATTATCAATGATGTTAACTTCAAGTTATATTCACCAAGAGATACTGTAAGTTTCGCAGATTATCCAAGAGATACTGCAAGAGACTTCTTTGCCAAGTTTGATGACAACTTTATATTGTCTTTTTTTTTTTTTTTTTTTTTTTTTTTTTTTTTTTTAATTTGAAATATTTTATAACAAAGATGATTTCACTTGTTGATAGGAGAATGATACTTGTTTTTTTGGTTTGTTTTCGTGAATGTTTTTTTTTTTGTTTAATATGTTTTTATTAGCATTTAGGTTTTACGTTGTTAAAAAATCCAATTTACTTCCATATATAAAATCTACATATTTATACCAAAAAGAACCAATAAGCAAAATATAGGTTCCTAAAAAACAATTTCGTACCCATATTCATAGATGTCTATATTTAATTTAGTATTTAGTATACGTTTATGAAAATAGTATATGGTTTACAAATGATTATTTTAGGTAATACAGTACTTGTTTATTTAATGGATTTTACGTTAGGAAACAAAAAGTGGTATGTTGAGTGCCACCGAAGTCTATTCTGAGCTTCTAGGAAGCATCCACGACTACGTGTTGACAGATATAAGGAATTAAAGTCGTCATTTTGGACCAACTCAAGCCCGCTTTTACTTTCTCTGGATCAAATGCCTCAAATTGAGAAACCCTAATCAACACAATTCCTCAATTCACCCCACTTTTTTCTCTCTAAATTCTTCTTCAAATCTTATTCGTATATGGCAGTGGTGCTTGATTCGGTAACACCGGCTCCAACAACGGCTTCCTCTCTCGCTCCTGGGTTTAGGTTTCATCCAACGGATGAAGAACTTGTACGGTATTATCTGAGGCGTAAGATTTGCGGCAAACCCTTCCGATTTGACGCTATTTCTGATGTTGATGTCTACAAAGTCGAACCTTGGGATCTTCCAGGTTAATTCACTTCTTTCTATGGTGAAGAATTGTGTTAATTAGGTCTTATTTATTTAAATTAAGTGTATGGTTGTCGTTTTAGTTGTGTGATTTCGTCTGGTTTTAATCAAACCAAGCTTTTAGTTGTCGATTTGATGCGCCCTTGTTTAGTTATTCCGCTCCGGATCAACAAGATATTCTTAGAACCAAACTTTTGATGCATCTGGGAAGTGATCTGGACGATATTGGTTGGATTCGTGTGAATCTAAGTGGCAATACTGTGAAATTCCATCAATTATCTTAACATAGAGCTAATATGTCATCTTATTCGAAAGGTTAACAAATTCAAAAGATTCTTTGAATTGATTCTCTTTGGTCAATTTGGGGGTGCAGGTCTGTCCAGGCTTAAGAGCAGAGATCTGGAATGGTACTTTTTCAGTGTCCTGGATAAGAAGTATGGGAATGGGTCACGTACAAATCGAGCAACTGATAAAGGGTACTGGAAGACAACTGGGAAAGACAGGTCTGTTTACCATAGGTCTCAACTGGTTGGCATGAAAAAAACTCTGGTGTATCATATTGGTCGGGCTCCAAAGGGAGAGAGGACAAACTGGGTTATGCATGAATACAGACTCATTGATCAGGAGTTGGAAAAAGCTGGAATTATCCAGGTGAGATCCATGTACTTTGTATAACATTAACAAACAATAGGTGTATGAGAAAATTATATGGCTTACATTATGCTAGTTTTGATGCATCTTCTTGGCTTTTCTGTATTTTGTGCTGGCAGGACTCATTTGTCCTTTGTAGAATCTTCCGGAAGAGTGGTTCTGGACCTAAAAATGGTGAACAGTATGGGGCACCATTTGTTGAGGAGGAATGGGAGGATGATGAACTGGTAATGGTCCCCAAGCAGGAGTTTGCTGAAGATTTTCCTGTTGATGATGATGATGCCTACTTAGATGCAAATGACCTTGAACAGGTTTGACCTTTATGTAATTCTGATGTGCATCTACTTATATATAATATATATTCATGATTCTGATGAATGCTCTTTCCTTTTATTTTACCTTAGATTCTTGGCTCAGACACACCAGACAAAGTTGCTCCTCTTCCATTGGACTTGCATGATGGTGATAATCTCAGCAGTGCTGACGTGTCTACAGAAATGATCGAAGACCACCCTCAAAAGTTGTTGATGGATGAGGGTGAGAATCAACATCAAGCTGAGAAAGAAGATGGGCCTAAGTTGTTTGATTTGCCTGTGCAGAATGAGATGGATCCAAAATCTGTGAAGCATGAATACATTGGTGAAACAAACAATGCCTCAGATTTTGATGTGGATTACCTGCTTGATGAGCCCTTTTTTGATGCTTCTACTGGTGACTTTCAGTTTGATGCAAGTTCATTCCTTGAAGCAGATGATCTTAAAAACGAAGTCAAAACAGAACCTGGCCTTGAAATGTTTGATGAATATACTTCATTTATTAATCCAACGAATAACTTGGAATACACTTTTGATTCAATAGACAACGAGGATATTCTCCCTGAATCATCCCTCATTCTTGAGGTAACATCAACACCACAACATAACTGCAGTTACTTTTTTCTTGTTTTTGATTAGCGTCCCTTATCTAATATATTTGAATAATCAGAATGCAAACGAAGATACCCACGATGCGATTGAAGCTACCCAGCAATTCTTTGAAGGGCAGAACTGTAATATTGCTCCAGCAAAGGTAGAGCAACCAGATTTGGCAACAGGCAACAATGTTGCCTCCTCTTCAGGCCAAGAACATCAAGATTCAGCACCTCACGAGGCAAATGAAGCAAGCCAACAACCGTTTGAAGGTAATCTTGGGGACGGAAATGGATAGAATTCGAATCCGTTCTCTTTTTTTTTTTTTTTGGTTTATTAAAAGACAAAAATACCCTTGTCATGTATATCTGACTGTGAGGTTTGTGCAGAGTTTGCATACCCGTTTCTCCAGAGGGCGAGTTACATGCTGGGGAACATATCTGCACCACCAGCATTTGCATCAGAGTATCCTTCAAAGTATTTGGCAGCTGCTGCTTCACAAGCTTCAACATCAGTTCGGGTGACCACTGGAATGATCCGTATAAGAGACGTTTCTTTCACAGGGACCAAACTGGACTGGTCATTGGGGAAGAATGGTCATCTGGACATTGTTCTCTCATTGAGGTTGGATCAAGATCAAAATCAAAATCAAAGTGTTGTTGGAAAGGGGCATTCCGGTGTTTCCAGGAGTTGGTTTTTTTGCCTGTTTCTGTGCATCATGGTTGTTTCGTTGAGCTCCCAGATCAGCAGTCTCATCTGTCCAAGGTCATACATGAGCTGAAAAAAGAAAATGGTCAATGGTCAACAACAGGAGGAGGATATGCGTCTGCTTCATGGTTTATTTGCTTAGTTTAGCAGCATCTTTTTAACAAATAATCATTATCAGTCATTTTGCTGACTGATCTCTGATTCTGGAATTGGGAAATGTTTATTTTTGTTAAAGGTTGTTGGTAACAACATTTGGGGAAGTTTAAGTTTGACTGGAAGGAAATAGTACATCGCTATTTCATGTCATTTTTTTGTTGATCTTTTAGTCCTACTTTTTAACCAACTGTTCCACGCATGTTGTGTTTGTTTACTGTTATGACTAATATTGACTGTTGCTCTGCTTCAATGTTATTCATATATCATTATTTAACAATAGTATGGTTAAAAGATCCGAAGCTATGTGAATGTGATACATTATCTTTAAATGAAAGCTGTTGATGGCATTTATTACGCATGGGTGCTAAACATTTCTGGAAAATTTAACTTTCCTTATTTATATACTTTGTGATCTCAATTAATGGGTTATGCTTTATGGAATTATAGATAATCGGGTACTTGTCAACACAGTTGAATCAAATCAAAGGTGAAATCTTTGTTTCATTGCCATTGTCCAATTTACTGCAATTTTCTTCAAAAAACGTAACATGGTGGAGTTGGTGCCCTTGCCTACTGATCAAAGAAAATTGGATTCCTTTCAATATCTAGGGTTTAGAAAACTCAAGACTCAACCGAAAGGTGAATTAAGCTCGTAGATGTAAAGTTTGATGTTAGAATCTTGGTCTAATTTTGATCAACACTCAAAACCTACTATATTCCATTAATGATTCAAATTCTCGAAATTCATTTTGATAATCAATTCTTGATACCCTTAGTCTATAAGTCTTTTGATGCTACACAAATAATTTAATAAATACCACTAAATGGTAATTAATAGTCTCCCAAAATTTTGAAAAGTTCTCTAGATCAAAATTAAACTCATCGGATCTCGTAGTAGTTAAATAATAGACAAGGATTATAATATGTACGAGATATGTTACATATCTTTTACCAACTTAAAACAAAAAAAAAATGTTCCATTTTAAGCAAAACAAACTTTCGGAAATTGAATTTTTTTTAGCATCTTGTAAATATCAACAAAAATTGTTGGGTGTTACTATCAAGAGCCTACCATTTCATATAAATACATATGAAGTTATTATATAATATTATTAGATAACTAATTGATAATGAAACATATTAGGTTGAAGTTGGTTGTCAAATCAACAGGAAACGACAAGTTATGTTGGTTTTACATTTTAGTAAAATTTTAAAATGGCATGATTTCTTTGGGTTTATAAATGGTAATACAAACTGTAAAACAAAACCTTGTGATTTTAACCATCGATCCAGTGGCGGACGCAGACTGTTTTAGTAGGGGTGTCCCTCGTACTTCAAGCGGGTGCACGTAATAGAAAAAACCAAAAAAAAAAAAAAAAAATTACACTGCGTGCCGGAAATTGAGCAGTGGCCCGGGACCCAAATGCCCTACATAGGTCCGCCACTGCATCGACCAACCCGAACATGTATTTTTCGAAACTTCAAGCTTTCAGCTTTTTGTTTGATAACTAATTAACTATTTTATGTTTTCATTATCACTTCTAAATCTAACTTTTAAGATTGCGTATACATTTATGGTTTCATATCATAATACTATTATAACACTATGTGACAAGTTTTTTTTTTTTTATCATGTTTATATAACAACATTATCAACTGACTCTGTAATTTCATTGGAATAGGTATGAGAGAGGTAAATGTTGATATTCATGGTGAGCCAGAGTTATTTTATTATTTTTTTAGACCTATAAAATATATTAAAAAACTATCAAGGAGCTAGAGAAAAGAGCACATTACATAATGTTTAAAGCTAATCTAGGGTTGTGAGTTGTGACTTGTGAGTCAACCAACCCAAATAATTTTATTCTTATTCCTATTGCAAATCCAAAAAAACAATTGAGACACATTGCCACAATATGATAGAAATAGTGTGTTTTTTTTGGCTTGCTCACTTCAAAGATAGTGTTGTGAAACTTGCAAATCGCTGAAAAAGAAGTAATAACAATTGCATCAAAGAAGAAGTTATCCTTCCAAGAGATCCAGCAGTTAATAGAGTTAGACGTAACCCGATCAAGCTCTCACCAAGCATGTATCAATATCCAAATCGATAACAAAGTCTCACAAGTTGTACAAACATTATTCATGGTACATTTCAATGTGGCTGTGCAAATGGTACACAAACTTAAGTTCCCAACAATTGTTTTATTGACAAGATTCAAACAAGTTAGCACTCGATTTAAGTTCAATCTCCGTGATTAAATGTTCAATATAACAGCTAACCATCCATTAGAACTCTTAATTGTATTGGGAACCAAAATCAAACTATAGAACACTTTTCAACAATGGACTTCATAAAAACACAACATACCATGTATAAAAGCAATCTAGTGTATTTTCGATGATAGAAAATAGTCAAAATTCCCATCCCCCGCCCCCCAAAAATGTATGAAATTTGATTTAATAAGTATTTTTATATGTTTTTTCTCCACCTTAATTTCAGTTAAAAACAAAGAAAAAAAATGAATCTTTAGATCCTAATCAATATAGCAGATAGTATATTTTGTATAACTTTTATTTTAAAGGACTTAACTGTAAAATGATTATTTAAATTTAAAGGTTTATATTAAACTGTTATGTAAGTCTTATAAATGTTTAGGTTAGTTGGCAATTAATACTTTTCTTTTCCTTTTTGTAGGGATGAAGCATGATCTAAAAATAGGACAAGGACAAAGAAGATATAAACAATTATCAAAGTATATACCTTTCATCACTTTAACATTCTATCGAATCTACCCTAGACCTAGTCATCTTTTATCAATATAACCCGGCCGGCAAACATGACAGATATTGATGTACCTAACGTCCGGTGATAACGATGCACATAAAGACACAACTGCATTATCATTCCATACTATAAACCTTTATAGTTTGATTCAACTACATTAAAATTCTCCCATATCGATCAGCCACATGGACACCTTGGAGGAAGTATCACCTGTTAGCCGATTTCGGCCCTCAGGAGAAAAAAACAACAGTGGGTTCGATCCCCAGACAGGGATCTACCACTCGTTGTTGCAACTTGGGACCAACAACAAGATCCCGACCACTCCTTACCTCGATACAGCTACATTTGTGTTGTCACAGTTCCCAAAATCAGACCAAGCCGAATCACGAGTAGCTCTTATCGACTTGGCTACAAACCAGCGAGCCACCTACGGTCAACTTAAACGATCAATCTACTCGTTAGCAACCGGGTTGCACCACGGCCTTGGTATCCGTAAGGGGGATGTCGTCTTTTTGTTATCACCAAACTCAATCCTCTACCCAACCATATGTCTAGCCGTGTTTTTAATCGGCGGGGTCCTCACCACGGCTAATCCGCTTAACACCAAGTCAGAAATAACCAAACAAGTGCTCGACTCGGGTGCGACATTGGCCGTTGTGGCTCCCGGGGAGGAGCATAAGTTGGTGTCAACTAATGTACCTATCCTACTGACCTCTCGTCCCTCTAGCGGGGACGAGTTGTCTGTAGAAGAACTTATCGACGGCTGTGAGCCGATGGAGTTGCCCGAAACCCGGTCAGCTCAGTCGGATACGGCGGCGATACTGTATTCCTCAGGGACGACCGGAGTGAGTAAAGGAGTTGTTTTAACACATGCAAATTTCATTTCAGTCATGACACTCTTAAAATGGTCGGTCGACAACATGTCGGCTAACAACGATGTTTTCTTATGTTTCATACCAATGTTTCATATCTACGGTCTCGCGTTTTTCGGTTTGGGGTTGTTTTGTTCAGGTACTACAACGGTTTTAATGAAAAAATATGAGTTTCAAGGTATGTTAGAAGCTATACACACTCATAAAGTCAACAACATTCCGGCAGTTCCTCCGGTGATACTAAGTCTGGTCAAACATGATGGAGGTGGGTATGATTTATCATCTTTGAGACGGGTGGGGTCTGGAGCTGCACCGTTGAGTAAGGAGTTGGTGGACCGGTTTAGGGCTAGGTTTCCGTGGGTGGCTCTTAGGCCGGGGTATGGGCTGACCGAGAGCTGTGGGGCAGCGACTTTATTTGTTAGTAATGAAGAGGCGAAGACTCATCTGGCTGGTTCGGGCGGTTTGCTACCGAGTTTTTGTGCTAAGGTGGTTGATTTTGAAACGGGGGTTGCTATGCCGCCTTATAAGGAAGGTGAATTGTGGCTGAAGGGACCCACAGTGATGAAAGGTTATTTGGGAAATGAAGAGGCCACGGCTGCAACTATTAACTCGGATGGGTGGTTGAGGACTGGAGATCTTTGTTATTTTGATGAAGATGGGTGTCTTTATGTTGTTGATAGGATAAAGGAGCTCATTAAACATAATGGGTATCAGGTAAGTGGACAAGTGTGTGGATGTGTTTTGAAATACATATATGATGAATGACATGAAGCACAAATGCAGGTAGCTCCAGCCGAACTTGAAGCCGTGCTATTGAGCCATCCCGAAATACTGGATGCAGCAGTCATACCGTGAGTTTCTGTGAGCTTGTGTATGTGTGTGATTAAGTTTTCGTGTGTTTTTAAAGAATCTGCAATATTTTAGACTTGAAGATGAAGAGGCAGGAGAGATACCCATGGCATATGTGGTGAGAGCAGCTGGATGTCAACTCAGTGAAGACCAAGTTATTAAATTTGTTGCCAGTCAGGTTTGTCTCGATACCTTCATGACATGACAAAATAGACTGTACTATGTTTGACATGTATTGATTGGACTGGGAAAAAATTTGGTATTTATTGTCCTACCGAAAAAGGTGGAAGAGGGACTTTCTCTTGGTCTTTTATTTCTGCAAAAGACTGTGAAAACCCTCTTCATTCTCATCATCGAAAATTGTCCTAGAATGCTTGTCCAGTCCAATCAAGACTCTGTGTAGCAAATGCAACCTAAGAGCTGCAACATCAATCATTTGATTGTATTTATTTGCATCTATCTTGCAGGTGGCTCCATTCAAGAAGGTGAGGAAAGTTTCCTTCATAAACGAAATACCAAAGTCTGCTGCAGGCAAGATATTGCGAAAGGATTTAGTGGCACAAAGCAAACCGAAACTCAAATCCAAGCTTTGACCACCATAACTTTTGCTTCAATATGTATTCAATCTATCATAAAGCCGGAACATGGATACATCCTTCAATGTATTCTATTAGACATCAATAACTTGTTATTAGCAAGTCACTAGTGTAGTGTAGTGTAGTGTTTTTCAATATCTTCTTTCTCTTCACCTTTTTGCATAAAAAAAATAAACCATTTAATATTTTAATTGAATAGCATCAATTCAAATGGATCAAAATTGATCCCAATCAATTACCATCACATGTCACAAAATGTAGAAGCTCATTCCTATAATTTGAAACAATTAAACGAAAAAAAAGTATTTGGACTATTTGACTTATAATGAATGAAATATTCAACCTTTAAGATGCTATAAGATTGCAAGTTTGATCCGTATCATATCACCAATTTATCCAGCTATCCATCTCCAGACTCCACCTCCACCTGAACCTTGCTTTTCATCAGTCACAGAAACTTCCATATCATGCTCTATTGCTGATTTTTCAGAGCGAAGTGTTTGAACCTCTTGCTCAATGGACTCCATTGATGATAACATCTTCTGTAGATCGAAGATCTGTGCCTGAAACCACCATAATAATAAGTACATTGTAATTCCAAATTAAATGTATCTTGAATATTAATCAAATACCTCTAGTTCAGCACATCTTGATCTTTCAGAAGCCAATTGGCCTTTAACAGAATGCAATTCCATGGATAAGTCAACATGAGCACCATTACATTCCTCAAGTTTTTCCATTAGACTGGAATTTACTGCTTTGACCTCGGTAACTGACGATTCCAATGTTTTTTTCTCTCCTTTGATCATATTAACTTCAACTGAAAGATCCACTTTAGGTTTTGAATCCATGGTTGTGAACTCTAAGCTTTCAGATTTGGCTAGGGCATATGCTGCAGTTACCGAAGCTGCTGCTGCTGCAGCTGCTGGCGACTGAAAGATCTTTGGATGTTTAGAATCCTTTGGTTTTGGTCTCATCACAAATACCTCATTGCTATATTTCCCATTATACCCCCCAAAAGCAACCAAATAGTGTTCACCATCTATTAACACTGATGATACAGACAGCCCCTGTTTCATTTAAAAAAAATAAATAAATACGATTGTAAATAACAAAGAAAGTTATTTATATACAAAAAATTAAAATGGCGACCTCGCTGGCGAGTGGATCTCTTCCCTTCACATTTGTCAATGTTGAGATAACAAGTTTTGACATATCCATCACCAATGTCTCCAAGGCACCTGCAACACAAGGTTATATTGAGGTTTTATAAATTATAAACAAGTCAAACCTTATTTTATTTATTTATTAATCTTATATTATATTCATACCACTTTTATTATCGCCACCACCAACAATATACCAATTTTCATCAATAGAGACGCCAGCATGGCCTGCCCTAGGAGACACCAAATCACCTTGAATTTCTGGTTGGGACCATTCTAACTGCAATACAATGATTTTTTTTTATCATAAACTTAAAATTAAGATGATAGCAAAAAATATATACATACATATAAAAAAAATCACTTACTGTTTCCAAATCCAACACGTGTAGATCATTAAAGAAAATTGAATGAGAACAGCCACCAAATATTAGAAGGTAACGGTTTGCATGCACTGCAGCTGTATGATCAAATCTGGGAGCTGGAGGAGTCTGTCTATCAAAGCAGAAAAAATCAATGCATAAACTTTTTAAAAGCATGCAATGAGGCTAGTAGTATATAAATATGAATATAAGTGAAACATACTTACATAGTCTCAACAACATTCCATGTTAATGTCTCAAGATCAAGAACATGAACATCATTCATAAGTCTTCTCTTTTTGTCTTCTCCACCAAACATTATGAGTTTTGAACCAACCAATGAAACAGATTGTCCACCACGAGCTTCCGGAACTTTTCCTGTGGCTTCCAGTGTCCCACATACATGTGATTCAAGATCAATGAAACGCACTACAAGGTAATGAACAACCAGTAAGATCATTTCATTGAGAACTAAGTACTTGTCCAGGTCATCAAATATCAATCAGAACAACTTTATCAATAAAACAAACCTGTCACATTATCAGAGGTATCCTTTGAGTGGCCACCAAGAAGGAGGAGTTTGTTTCCCCACTTAACCATACTATGACCAGATACAGCAGGGAAAATTTCAGATTCTAATGTTGTGCTTACTTTAATTGTGGACCAACTTAAGTTTTTCAGATCAAATGCCTGCTACCATAACCACTTATTAGTAAACCTACAATGGAAAGATGAGCAGACAACAATAGAGATACCTGAACATCAGATAAGTATCTCCCATTACGACTTCCACCAACAATGTATAACTTTTCATCAGCAACAACTGCAGCATGCTACAATGAAAGAAACAAATGGCATTGGAATGACACACAAGTGATTGTATAACAAGGAATATGAAAAAGATAAGAAGAGTGAAATAAGAATAATTGTATAGTAAAGATATGAGTGAACCTTATAGCGGGCTGATGGTCGTTGCCCAGCTACTGGGAGGGCAACCCATTGGTCACAATCTAAAACTGAATGCCAATTGACACTTTCTGTTCCCATATTAGCTTTCCTAGAATCAATGAAATTTATCAGATTAAAGAGCAAGATAAGGATTGTAACATACTAACAAGTGCGATAAAATGAAATGTTGCAATTAGAATGAAACATGCTTTGGTTCATCAGTTGATTTAGTTATATTGCTAATTAACTTTTGCATTCTATTAACTAGTCCCTAGATCAGGTCTTCAACTTCAACTGCAGATCCATTACATATAAAAGATTAAGAAACTTCTTGGTGAACATGATCTGCCATAATCTCTTCGATCCCTTCATTTCTGTACAAAGGAATCCAACAATTCTCATATGACACAGTATTTCATACATTTTGAAACAGTGCCATCAGGTTCCTCTAATTTGATTCAGTCTCTATTAATATTAAACCCTGAAGATATTAATTTTACAACCGCAGTCAACAGTTGTTGAATTTACCGATCTCAAGACATAATCAAGTTCAAATTATGGTTCCCGTCTCAGCCACCACTCTCCCTCGATCAGACACAATTATTTGTAATTAGACCCAAATTAATACCATTCATCACTACACTTGATAACAACAGTTGATCACATAAATTATATACAAATAAGAACCCGAACGTTGGGGTTTAAGCCATATTCGAGATTACCTCTAAATCGATTTGCTTATGAGTAGAGGAGAACGAACAGTAAAGTACCAAATCCTGCGGAGAATTTGCCGACCGTCGGATCACGGTCGCAGTTTCATCTAGATAATCGGAATACTAACGGGGGAGAATGTAGTCGTCGGTTTGTACAATTGTACTTATACTTTGGACATGCCTAGTTTCCAGAGCTGAAATTTACAAATCCAAAGCATGGCCTAACTGTTGATGCACTAGATGCAAACTGACACTGAGTAGCGGTTAGAAGATTGAAAATTCGTTCTGAAAAAGAGATTGGAATTTGGTAAAGCCGCTTTGTGTTTGGATTAGATTTTTAGCTTATTGCTTATAGCTTATTTGTGGTGAGAATGCTTATTAAAATTAGCTTATTTAGCCTAATAAGCTGGATTTTATTCAAACACTCAAATTAGCTTATTGTGGGAATAAGCAATAACGACTATTTTTTTTTCCTATCCAAACACCCCCTTACCCGAAATATTAACGTTAGGAACAATCAAATTTGCTTATTAAAAAAAACGATTCTCCCACTTAAGAATTTTAATTCATGTTTTATTCATTTCTATGGTAATTATAAAAGGACTAAACTGTAGTTTCGTCTCTGTGGTTAATAAAAAAAGCTATGGATGAAGTCTAAAATCTTTTGAAATTGCATCATTCATTTAAACTCTGATCTTTTTTGTGGTTATAGTCCATGTCAAACATAAAAATACTATCCTATGTTTTTAATTTTTTTTTTATTTTATATTTTCATAAATATTTTAATAATTAAGAAATAAAAAAATAACCCACCCCCACCCACCCTAACACATCCTAACCCCTTGAAGACGTATCTATCATTTTCATTTTCTTAGCTTATCCTGCCGGCATCTCACACCACACGCCTCCATTTCCACTTTCTCCACCTTCATCTTCTCCGATGACCCGCCTATCGTGCCCCGCTGCTTTCTCGGGCGACCGACCATCGTACCCCTCTAGCTTCTCCGACAACCAAACCACTATTCACCATCTCTCTCACTGTTTTCCACCCCTAGGTAAACCCACAGATGATCCAACCCTTGTTCATGATCGCACACCCAATCCATTAAAGCTCCATCAACATCACCACCAAATAGCAAAAATCTGATTTCTCTTTTGCAAAAAATCGATTCCAGCTCATCAGGATTCTGATTTCCTTCTCAAACTTTGGGATTAAATTTGTTTGATCGATTCGTCTGATTGAGGTATCATCTTCTCTCCCCCCCCCCACACACACACGCACACACACTTGATGCTTTTATAATCGATGGTGTTGGTCCGTTTAGATGATAAGAAATAAGTGATGTCGGTGTTCTAATGGTTTTAGTATGAGAGGTAATTGTTTGGTGGTGTTTTAGTTATCATTTGAGTGTTGAATTTTACTGGTGGTTAGATGATGTTGGTTAGGTCAAAACAATGATCGAACTAAAAGATTTGACCTTTTTTACATTGTATAATTTCTAGGGTTTCGGATCTCACCTTGCCGGAGGAGATGAAGTGGGGATGGAGTTATGGCTGGAGGTGTAATGCCCGAGTCACCAGACAAAAGAAGAAGAGTTGTGAAGAAGCATTAGACCAGGAAAAGCTTGTAGATCCAGAGGTTTCTCATCATTTCTAGCTTGTTGAAGGTAAAAATCTTCTACCTTGATGACTCCATGTGTTAGATGGTAGTTTAGGGCTTATTTTTTCATAAAATGGTCCTTTAAGTGGTTCTTGAGAGTATGAGTTACTCCATAAGGTTATAATGTTAGATCCTATTGTTTCCAACGTCCCTTGTGTAACATCCCAAGTTCGGAAGCAAGAAGTTGAAGGGTGCTAAGTGTAAATTAAGGAAGCTACTCGACGAGTAGGTATGCTACTCGTCGAGTCGAAGCGTGATTTGAACGCGGGTTAAGTGGCCAACTCGCCGAGTCGGAAGATGTACTCGACGAGTTGGTGCTGGAATGAGAAAACCCTAATCCTGAGGGTTGCACCCTATTTAAAGGACTTTATGTCCTTCTCCCAGCCTCCTATTCCCCCAGAGAGTTCCAGAAAACCCTAATTTCGTGTGAGACTTCATTGTTGAGGAGATTGGAGCTTGGAAGAGGAATTTGGTGGAAGGAGCTTGAGAAATTAGAGGCTAGCATCAATGGGCTTGTGTAGATCTGGGATCTACATCAGTTTGGGCACATCTCAGAGGTAAGGAGCCATTATCTTAAGCTATTTCCTTTTTGGGTTCATCCTTGGTGGTTGATTTGGAGTTCCTTAGCTTGTTTGAGATCTATTTCGGGTTTGGAGTATAGATCTAGGTTGCTACTCTAGATCTAGGCTTGTTATTGTCAAAATTGTCATAAAGCTTCTATTTAAGAGTTGTTGGTGAAGCCCCTTAGTCCTTAACCCTAGCCCTAGTGTGTTTTGGGCCTATATCTCCTTGGTTTCACGTAAAGTTTACAACTTTATGTAAGGGTTAGACTGTAGAAGAGTGGATCTATGGATTGGAGCCCCTGCATGGCTCGAAAAGCCACTGTATGGATTGAGAACTATAGAGACTCGGCGAGTCACATGGGTGTACTCGACGAGTTGTATGAACATGTGCATGGACTCGGCGAGTTGGAAGAACAACTCGGCGAGTCTGTTGAAGATTGCCTTGGACTCTGCGAGTCTAGTCGCAGAACCCAACCTCTTTTGGTTAAAGCTTTGGATTAGTGAGTCAGTTGGTGACTCAGTGAGTTGGACAGGATGGAATTACAAGATCGTTGAACTCGACGAGTCTTGGGGTGACTTGGCGAGTTAAGTCGTGTTATGGGAGTTTTTTGAGGATAAGAACTCGATGAGTCGACGGGTTGACTCGGCGAGTAGAGTCAACCAGGAAGGTTGACTTTGACTGAGGACTTTGACTTTGACCAAGAGTTGACCAGTTTGACTTCCAAGGGTATTTTGGTAATTTTGGTATTTATGGAATTGGTTCTTTGGTAGTGTTCTGTGGTGAAGTTCGTGTCGGTGGTTGGAGCAGCTTGGTCTTATCTCTTCAGTCGGCAATTGCAGGTGAGTTTTCCTCAATATATCGACAAGGTCTACGACACCAAGGCCGGCCCTTTATCGGATGGAAATTCGGGTATTGTTTGTCATGTTATTGCTCTGCTAGATCTACATCCTGGTATTTAGGATGGTGTTATGTTAGTGACCTGGTTAAGGTCGGTACCCAATATTTAGGGTAATGCTATGTTAGTGACCTGGTTAAGGTCGATACCCGGTATATAGGGTAATGTTATGCTAGTGACCGGTTAGGTCGGAATCCTGGTTAGGATGTTGATATGCTATGTGAACTGTTAGACTATTTGTCTGGTTAAGGATTTGTTATCTGGTTAATTATTTTATGTACACATGGTTGTTTGACGGGGGTTGGGTTGAGGCAGGTCCTGCTTTGTGCTGTAGGCCAACATACCCAGGGCGGACCGGATATTCCGAAGGCCCAGCGAGCGGTCCGGATAGACTGAAGGCCCCAAGAGGGCCGACCAGACGCGCCGAGGCTTGGAGAGTGGACCAGGCCGACTGAAGGCCCGATGTGGGCGGACTAGTCATACTGTAGACTCAGAGAGTGGACCAGGTGGATTGAAGGTCCGGTGCGGGCGGACCAATCACACTGTAGACTCAATGTACATGGCTAGACTCGGAGGGTGGACCAGTTGGAGTGAAGGCCCGGTGCGAGCGGACCAGTCACACATTAGACCCGATGTGCATGGCTGTTCTATTTGTGATATGTGTGAGTATGTTTATGTGTGGTTGGTATTTTGGGGGTAACTCACTAAGCTTTCGGGATTATAGTTCAGTATCTTGTTTCAAGTACTTCAGGAGATTGTGGCAAGGCGAAGGCGTGATCGTACGGCTCCTCATGTTTTATGTTTTATGTGATATGGTTCTGGGGGATACTCTAATGTTTAAACTATTTTGAAAACAAGATGTATGAACTTAATGGTTTTTGAATGAATTAGAATGTTTTAATTTGGCTCAAATTTTATGGGTGTTACACCTTGAGCATAAAAATGGAGTCTTGATGGATTAAGTTCAATTATGCAAAGATTGAAGGTGGTTTCTGGTGGTTGTCGAGGCCAACAAAATTAATAACCCTAAATCTTTTACACTAAATTAGTGTATAGAGGTAAAGGGGTCGAATCCACGAAGATTGGTTCAATTTTATAATTCTATGAAAAATCTCTTTGTAAAAATACTTGTAAAAAAACAATAAAAATAAAAATGGGGGGGGGGGGGGAGGATGTTTTGAAATACTTGAAACAAATTAGAATTAAACTAACATTTAAATGGACAATTTCAACAAGAATAAGAGTTTGATGTAATATCAATAAGAGAAAGAATGGTTGACTTGAGGTTTCCTCTTTTTGACTTTTTGAAGAACATATCATTAGAATCGATTGGTGCAATACTTGATTTAATCCTTAATTTGGCTATAGTAATCCAAGAAGCTTGAGATTACCTAGACTATTCTTAGTTGTTGAAATGGTTAGAGAAGCTCATTACAATTTCCTTAGTCAAAGTCACCAATTCCATTAAGCATGTAATTAGTGAAAATCAACTAGCATTAAGAATTAAAAAGTAACCAAATCCGAGAGGAGTCAAAAGCTTCCACTACCATGTTGGAGAAAATGCTTTTATGATTGTGAGAAGTAAAACTAACACAAATATCACTTGTTGCTTGCTAATTTGAAGATCTTTTACTTAATCAATAAATTAGCCAACTAATCACCACAAACACATTTAAACTCATGAATGAAAACATGCAAGTAGTGATAAGATGTTAAAACACAAAAAAAAAAAAAATCATAAAGATTCAAACACAAGTTCATGGAATCTTCAACATTCAACAATTAGTCAAAGGATTCCACCAAAGTCAACCACAATTAGTCTAGCCAAGCATGGCTAAACTTAAGAAAACAAAGTTAGTGAAAGTTGTACCAAACATTTAACAAGAATCAAGAGGTGAAAATGGTGAAGTTCTTGAGGGTTCTTGGCCTTCAAAGTGCTCCAAAACTCCAGAGTGAATGCCTCAAAATCGGATGTTCAAAATAAGGCTAAAGAGTCACACCAACCTTCCCAATATAGAGCTCCAAACAAAATCCCGAAATTGCTCCTTCAGGAATCCATGTGGGCTGCGTGGAAACCTTACGCGGGCCGCGTGACTGTGATGGATTTTTTGGCTATTTCAAGTCTTGGGCCCCCCCACAACTATTACATTGGCCCAGTTCGAGTCTAATCATGTTCCAGCACATTTTTCTTCAAGATTTCATCAATTTGAGCCCAAATTGCCTCTCCAAATCACTCAAAGCTTCCGCAAACTCCCGATCATCGATCTCCGCACACTTGAAAATTCTCCCGCGCCTTGCAAATTTAAAGTTTAAATCTTCCAAGCTTCCAAGCAATTGACAAGCCCACTCCATGAATCACCTCCATAGCCATCAAGCTCGAAATCCCCATTACCCTTCAAGTCCAATCGCCTCCCAAAAATCCCGCTCCGCTAGTCTCCAAAAAAATATGCAATAATGTTCAAGAAACTAGAAAGTACCCGAAATGGTCATAAAATAACTGAAAGAAAAATATGCATGGAAATTAACTGAAATGCGAATGAAATGTGCTAAAATAAACTATAAAAGAACTAAATAAAATGAAGCTATCAAATCACCCCTAGCTTAAACCTTACTTGTCCTCAAGTAAGACAAGACTAGAATGAACTCGGGATGAACTATCCTAAGAAAAGTAAAAAAGAATGGATAGAACCATGGAACATGATCACCGTTAGTCAACATGGTCAGAATTGATCTTGCTATTATCTCATTAATTTTTCATCCGATGACAATGGGACCATAAACCACAACTAGGACAACTCCTCTAGGTTAGTACGGAGGGATGGTCAGTCGCAGCCCCAATGGAACATGCATACAATGAAGAACATCTGTAGTAGGGAGAAAGCAGTTGGATAGACTCGTGTGGAGCTCTTCTTTAAATGTACACTCTTATCACGAATGTTGCGTGATCTCACGTCAGTTGGCCACTGTCAAATGTGATTGGGTTTCATCGCTCGGGCACCGTTGTAGGAATCAGTTCACTTAGTGTTGGCCCAAACCTCTCGTAGTATCTGATTCAACAGTCTCCCTAACATCACCAATTTTCGAAAAACAACTCGATCTATATACAGTAAAAACATACCTAAATAAATAAATGAATGTCAAATGTCGGGTGACCAAAATGTAGGAAAGTTTGTTTAATAATTGAACCGGTCACCCATTTAAGATAATCGCCGCTTGGAATTTTCTTGGATTTTTTTTCATAAGTAAACTTGAAGGTAATGCACTAACGTATTGATTTTTTTTCTTTTTACCAATAAACTTTATTTATTTATTTATTTTGACTCAAAATTTGGTTCTCAAAAGTATGTAAGTGGAACCGAGGGGGGGGGGGGTAATAATATAATATGAATGGTCTAAATGTGAAAATGACCATGTGTGGAGTGTAAAGATGTAAGCTCCTTTTCAAACTTGCGATTTTTCAAAAATAATGAAAATGTCCAAATGTGGACTAAAAGACTCTCTAAAATCCTAAGAAAATTGCAAAAAAAAATGGTGATGTAAAGAGACCGGATATGGATTCTACTCGGGGACAAGCACCCAGTGCTTCATCCTAACGGTTCAAACATGATAAAGTGTGATCCTCTCGGCGGTAGTGACCACAAGGCTAAGAACATCCATTGCTATAGTAGATCCTACAGTTGTTAGTATTGCATGCATAATTCTTCATGAAACTACTTGGACATGATCACTTACCCCTTTAAGCTTCCAGCATCTGGTCCCAAGTATGAAATCCCAAGCTGCAACTAGTGGTCCCGGTTCGATGGGTGAGATAAGAACAAGATCCTGTACCAATAATGATACAATAATTGTGAACCCGTTCCATGGTATCCAAGGGGGGGGGGGGAGGGGTGAGAAAAAACAGATAACAAAAATGCATGAATGATAATGCCCTAAGCTAAATGTTATGCAAAAAATAGAAAGTAGAAAAGAAAAAAATAAAATCTTTTTGGAATTTTTGCAAAAAAAAAAAAATGAATGCAAATTAGCTTAAAACTAAAATAAAATGCAGCCTAACTAAAAAATGCATGAAAAAGTAAAAGAAAAAGGAAATGCCCCACCCCAAGCTTAAGAACAAGCATTGTCCTCAATGCTTAAGGAAAGGGCGGAAATGACCTAAATCGGAGGGTCGGTCGGCGGAAAGTGTCCGTGGCGGTAGTGGTAATCCCACATATCTGTGGCGGTAGGCATACTCTCGGGTGTCTCTAAACTCAAACCGAGGATTTGGTAGATTTTACAAAAATAAAATGTTGTATAAAAAGTTTTTTTCTAATAAAAGAAAGGGGTGTGGTGCATGCAAACAACCGGGCTCAAGTAATTTTCCCAAAATATCCATACATGTTTATGTTATGCTTTGAATTGTGAATCTGTGAACCGCATGCTAGATTAGGGCTAAGGATATGCTCAGAATTGCATGATAGAATGCTAGGAGAGATGCATGCTTATGTCTGTTGTATGAGCTCGTAGACTTGCATGCTAGTACTGATCAGTCAGTGATAGAATGACATGTTTAGGTTATGCTTGATTCCGATTACTCAATGCTTGAATGCTGCTTGTTTTGTGCTTTTTAGGAGTTCACATTAACTTCAAATAACTAGTAAGAAAATATGCTAAGTTACATATTATTGAGACTAAATAATTTTAGAAGGTTAGGTTTTAACTCTATTGCGTAGCTCTTGTTTGAGTCCAACCATTGTAGTGTGGGTCCTTTCATTCGAAGAATTATCTGGTGTCGGTATATGTAACTGTATTCGTGAGCTAGTTAGAGGGAGTTCCTTCTGCATCTGATGGCGGAGAGTGGTGTGGTGATTGCCCTAGGAAGAACCTAGGAAGAGATTCGGTGCTGAGAGCATTATCATGTTGAAAGTTGTGTGTATAGATAAATGAGTGAGTTGGAGGATTTAGGGTGGTCCTTGAGGAAAGTACGCATCAATGAGGAAGGTAGTATGGGCCCGTACTACCGGAAGCAGGGGATCTGTACTCAAGTTAAGGAAAGCTGCGATGATACCAAGAAGCTTGTGGAGTAGGGGTTCCTCGAGGTATATGTATCTATGTGTTCCTGATGGTTTGAATGGTCTATTTTCAGTATGGTGGAGACTCGAGAAAGACCTGGTAGTAGTTATGGTGTTGGTGAAGGTTCGGGCTTTGGGTCCGAACAGTTGGATAAGTAAATGTGGGAATTCAATTCGTTTGAGATTACCCGCAACATTCTTGAGCAAACTCTTGTGATCTTCGGTACGGTCAAGGAGGGTATTCTGGAGATTATGGATGAGCATCTGAGCGCCTTTTGTAATGAGATGATAGCGATGGTGGGATCCTGATCTTTGCCTTTCTGCGAGTTTCATGCATGTGGGGCTCTAGAGTTCTTCAGGAAGAAGGACCCGATTGCGAGCAGGTGTTGGTTGGTAGATATCGGGAACACCTTCCGATTTAGTCTTTGTCCTGAGGAGGTGAAGGTCAGACTTGCATCCTGTCTTTTGAAAGACATAGATCGAGACTGGTGAGAGGAGGTTGGGCATGCCTTGGGAGGCGAGGTGATTGAGTCCATGGCTTGGGAGGACTTTGTGACGAGGTTTCGAACCGAATTTTCCCGTATGATTGAGGTCCAACAGTTGGCAAGGGGGCTTTAGGACCTTCACCTTAGTACTAAGACAGTGGCAGAGATCACTGCTATGTTCCGAGAGAGGGCGTTATTGGTTCCACGATATGTGAAAGACGAGGAGATAAAGAAGGTGAGGTATCATGGGATGTTGAGAAGCGATATCCAGTAATTCTTGATCCGATCCAGATGGAAGACATTGTAGGATATGATAGCGCACGCCATGGAAAGGGAGATTGATTTGGAGATGGAGAGGAAGAGGAAGTCAGATCAGGTCTAGGGTTCAGCGGGTTCGGCTAAGAGTCCCAAGGTATTTGACTTGAGATTGAGAGGCCAGCAAGGTCGGGGTCGTTGTGGCAAGTGTGGCAAGACACACGATGGAGCTTGTAAGGGTGGTGGTGGTTCAGGCTGCTATAAGTGCGGCAAGACTAGACATTTTAGTTGGAATTACACAACCACTTCCCATGGATCGAGCTTGATTTGCTTCCATTGAAATCATAGGGTCCATAAAAAGGCTGATTGTCCGAGTCTAGCAATGGCAGGGCTGGTTGCAGCTCCCACTCTACCAACTTTGAGGATCACAGACAGCCTCTAGGGCATGGCAGACACGCCTGTTGTTAGGATCAGGGTTTTTCAGTTGACAACCAAGGAGGCTTGTGCAACTCCAGATGTGGTGATGAGTAATTATCTTCTCCTTATCTCTTTATTTATGTTGATTTTATGATTATATCTATGTGTTTTATTTTAGGGTCGTTCCTTGTGAACATTATCTCTACCTTGGTATTGTTTGATTAGGGGGCTACCCGTTCGTATCTCTTGCGCTCAGCAAGAGGTTTATCGATGCTCTGAGGGAGATGGATTGTTCATTAGAGGTTGAGATTGCTGATGATCGACCTATCTGAGTATTTAAGGTTCATCGGGTTTGTATCCTGGAGTTATTTGGCGAGCGGTATCTGATTGATTTGGTTCCTATTCCCCTGTGTGAGAGCAAGGTTATTATGGGGATAGATTGGATGAGCCCTAATGGGGAAATGATTGATTGTAAGCAGTATTCGATGCGTATCCAAACCCCAAGTGAGGGAGAGTTAGTGATTCAGGGAGAGGGTGTTCAGCGCGGTCCGGTTTTGTGTTCAATAGCTAGGGCCAAACACTATCATTAGCAGGGTTGTTTCGGATATGTTGCCTATGTTATGGATACTTGGGAAAAGGGTAAGGCGACTGTGGATGATGTGTCGGTTGTTCAGGAATATCCGAATGTGTTCCCGAGGGACATGCCTAGAGTGCCTCCAAAGAGGCAGGTGGAGTTTAGGATTGACTTGGTTCCGGGTGCAGCTCCGATAGCCAAAGCACCGTATCGGTTGGCTCCTCTAGAGACGCAGGATTTGTCTACACAGTTGCAGGAGCTGTTAGATAAGGGGTTCATTCGACCGAGTAGTTCGCCATGGGGAGAACTGATCCTTTTTATGAAGAAGAAGAAGGATGGGTCACATCGGATATGTATTGACTATCAGGAGTTGAATAAGCTAACGGTGAAGAACCGTTATCCACTCCCGAGGATTGATGATTTGTTTGACAAGCTTCAGGGCGCATCTTGGTTTTCCAAGATCGATCTACGTTCGGGTTATCATCAGATGAGGGTCAGAGAGGTGGATGTGCAGAAGATGGTCATCCGGACTCGTTATGGTCATTACGAGTTCGTGGTGATGCCCTTTGGGCTCACCAATGCTCCAGTCGCTTTAAGGGATCTCATAAATTGCGTATGCAGACCCATGTTGGACCAATATGTGATTGTGTTTATTGATGACATCCCGGTCTACTCTAAGACCCAAGAACTTCATGAGGAGCATTTGAGGGAAGTGTTGGAGACCACGAGGAGGGAAAGACTTTATGTGAAGTTCTCCAAGTGTGAGTTCTAGTTGTGCGAGGTGTAGTTTCTAGGGCACCTTGTCAACCAGAACGATATTTTGGTCGATCCGGCCAGGATCGAGGTGGTGATGCGTTGGGAGGTTCCGAAGTATCCATCTGAGATTTGGAGTTTCCTTGGTCTGGCATGTTACTATCGAAGATTCATTCAAGATTTCTCCAAGATAACGGTTCCTCTGACTCGATTGACGAAGAAGATTGTCACTTTTTGTTGGGGGCCTGAGCAACATACAACTTTTGAGACCTTGAGACAAAGACTATGTGAATATCATGGTTTATTGTGATGCATCGATCACGAGTTTGGGTGCGGTTCTGATGCAAAGAGTTCGCGTTATTGCTTATGCTTCGAGGCAGCTAAAGCCTCATGAGGTGAATTACCCTACGCATGATTTGGAGCTGGGGGCGGTGGTGTTCACCCTCAAGATTTGGCGACATTACCACTATGGGGTCCGTTTCACTGTTTACACTGATCACAAGAGTCTGAGGTATTTGATGGATTAGTAGATCCTGAACATGCGGCAGCGTAGGTGGTTGGATGTAGTGAAAGATTATAATTGTGAGATCCTTTACCATATGGAGAAGGCCAATGTGGTGGCCGATGCTCTCAGTCGCAAGGCAGTCGCGACTCTGATAGGGGTATGTGTTTGAGGATGACAGTGATAACTCCAATCTTGAATCAGATCCGAGAGGCTCAGGTTGAGGTTATGAAGGAAGAGCACCAAAAGAGTGAACATATAATGGGTCAGGTAGCCTCCTTTGATTATGATAGTCGAGGGTTATTGAATCTCCGTTGGAGGGTGTGGGTTCCTTACTGAGGTGGTGTGCGGCAGGTTTTGATGGAAGTGGTCACAAATCGAGATTCTTTATTCATCCCGGAGTGACAAAGATGTATAGAGATCTCCGTTCTGATTATTGGTGGCCATGTATGAAGCGGGATGTAGCTTGGTATGTGGAGAGGTGCATGACTTACAGGAAAGTCAAGGCCGAGCATTAACAACCTCACGACAAGTTGGAGCCGTTAGACATTCCCGTCTAGAAATGGGAAGAGATTATGATAAATTTTATCACCAAATTGCCTCGGACGGCGCGCATGGTGGATTCGATATGGGTCATCGTGGATCGATTGACCAAGAGCATACATTTCATTTCTATTCAGGAGAGTATCTCTACAGAAAAGTTGGCTGATATCTACATCAGGTAGGTTTTGGTGCGGCATGGGGTGCCAGTTTTAGTGGTTTCAAACAGGGATGTCCCGTTTACTTCAAGATTTTGGAAGAAATTCCACTGGGAGTTAGGTACTTGTCTACACTTCAGCACGACCTTTCACCTATATATAGATGGTCAAAGTGAGCGGACCATCCAGACGTTGGAGAATATGTCGTGGGCATGCGTTCTAGATTTCGGCGGCAGTTAGGATACGTATCTTTCGTTAACGGAATTTTCGTATGACAACAGTTATCATGCAAACATCGATCGAGATCCTTTTGAGATGTTCTATGGGTGGAAGTGTAGGACACTCATATATTGGGGTGAGTATGGTCAGCGGGCCATTAGGAGTACCGAGGTGGTACTAAAGACGACCGAGATGATTTAGTAGGTCCGTGGTAGACTTCAGACACCTCAGAGTCAACAGAAGAGCTATGCTGACAAGCGCCAATCAGAACTGGAGTTCCAGGTTTGGGATATGGTCCTCCTAAAGGTGTAACCTTCGAAATGTGTCATCTGACTCAGGAAGTGGGGCAAGTTGGGCCCCAGGTATATTGGTCCTTTTAGGGTTGTATCCTGGGTGGGCAGGGTAGCGTATCGTTTGGATCTTCTGGAGGAACTCTGTTAGATTCATAGTAGTTTTCACGTCTCTTAGTTGCGTAAGTGTTTGTTTGATGATTCTGCAATGGTTCTAATGGAGGATATACAGGTGAATGGCCGCTTGAACTACATTGAGAGACAGGAAGAAGAAAACCTTGAGGAACAAGGTTGTTGAGTTGGTGAAGGTGCAATGGCAGCACCGGAAGGGTTCAGAGTGGACTTAGGAGCCTGAGGAAGAGATAAGGGAGCATTACCGAAAGTTATTTCCGGCAGCGGACTTCAAGGGCAAAGTCTGATTCAAGTGGGGGAGAATTGTAATGCCCGAGTCGCCAGATAAGAAGAAGAAGAGTTGTGAAGAAGAATTGGACCAGGAAAAGCTTGTAGATCTAGAGGTTTCTCATTATTTCTAGCATTTGAAGGTAAAAAGTTTCTACCTTGATGACTCCATGTGTTATATGGTAGTTTAGGGATTATTTCTTCATAAAATGGTCCTTTAAGTGGTTCTTGAGAGTATGAGCTGCTCCAGAATGTTATAATCTAAGATCCTAGTGTTTCTAACATCATTTGAGCGTAAAAATGGAGTCTTGATGGATTAAGTTCAATCATGCAAAGATTGAAGGTGGTTTCATTAAGATATTATGGTTAAATCCAAGATTTTCCCCCATTAAGACATGTAAAAGCATAAAGATGGCAACTTTATGGCTTGATGCACTTTAATAAGCCTAGATCTAAGATTTGACGTTGAGTCTTAACTAATTAAGACCTTGGATTAAGAGTTTGGCCAGCTGCAGCGTACGCCCCACGTAGCCAGATGTGAGCTCGTCCCCTCCCGCCTTGCGTTCTTCGCCCTGCGTAGAGTGAGTACGCTGAGTATACTCGGTGGTGGTTGACTTCTGTTGACTTTCGTTGACCTTGACCCCTTGTACCTTAGATGGTTTGTAAGGGGTTTGTGTGGGGAGTAAATCGGTATTTTCTATGAGTGTGGTATATTCTTGATATTGGACTTTTTAATGTGTGAGAAATACCTTAATTATTAATTAAGGTAAATCAATGCGTTTATTTAGGCAGAGTCTAGTTCCAGTAGTTCGCGTATGAGTTATATCAATCATCAGTGTAGGTCAGACCCCTCACTTATTCTTACCTGTGTGGTAGAATAGCTGTATATATATACATGTGATAACCATTTGGGTCTAAGTGTTATTACTATGTATGTGTTGTTTATATGTGTTGAGACTTCGGGTAGTCTCCAGGGTTGTTGATAACCCACCGAGCGTGTTATTTGCCCACCGAGACTTCCGGTATTCTCCAGGGTTGCTGATAACCCATAGTTATTATATGCTTGTGATGTATGTGATATTTTGGGGAACTCATTAAGCTTCATGCTTATAGTTGTTGATTATGTGTGTTTCAACTACTTCTGAGGATCACGGGAAAGTGAAGGTCTAATTGTACACACTCACTAGGAGATTTTTTATTAGGAATTATAAGACACTCTGATATTTGGATGCAAAATTGTATTTGACACTATGACTATTATGGTAATATTTTCATGAAAACTATTTATTTATGGAAATAAAAAATGAAAATTTTGGTTTGAAAATTTGGATGTTACAATTTGGTATCAGAGCCTTAGTTTGAGGGATTTGGATGAACTCTAAGGGAATTCCAAACTCAAACTAAGGATGTAAATATTTTTATAAAACTTTTCAAAGGAATGAAGAATTTTATTAGAGAAAAATCAGTGAAACAGTGTGTACAATCAGCCAGAGCTCGAGCGGTAGTTTCCCAAAATATCTCAAATTATTTTATGAGTAGTATAGAGCTAATATCATATGGACTGATAGAACTACATGCTAGTGTTCTTGGGGTTTTGAGGATGGAGAGGCTATATGCCAAGTTCACTAAGTTTGAGTTCTGGTTGCACGATGTGCATTTTCTAGGACACCTCGTCAATCAAAACGGTATCCTGGTTGACCCAGCCATGATAGAGGCGGTGATGCGGTGGGTAGTGCCGAAGTCTCCATCTGAGATTCGGAGCTTCCTCGGTTTGGCAGGATATTACCAGGGATTCATTTAAGATTTCTCCAAGATTGCAGTTCCTCTCACTAAGTTGACGACGAAGGATGTTGTGTTCAATTGGGGGCCTGAGCAACAGGTATCATTAAAGACTCTTTGCCATAGACTTTGTGAGGCACCAACACTTCCCCTCCCTGAGGGAGTTGATGATTTCGTGGTCTACTGTGATGCATCCATTTTGGGGTTGGGTGTTGTGTTGATGCAGAGAGGGCATGTGATTGCATACGCTTCGAGGCAGCCGAATCCTCATGAAGTGAAGTATCTCACCCATTATTTTGAATTGGGGACAGTGGTTTTCGATCTTAAGATTTGGCGCTACTACCTTTATGGAGTTCGATGTACCATCTATATGGACCATAAGAGCCTGAGATATCTTATGGATCAACCTAATTTGAACATGAGACAAAGGAGGTGGCTGGATGTCGTGAAGGATTATGACTGTGAGATTTTGTATCACCCAAGCTAGGCCAACGTGGTGACCGGCGCCTTAAGTCGGAGAACAGTCAGTGCACCGATTCAAGAGGTGTGTTTGAAGATGACCATGACGACCCCAATCTTGGAAACGATCAAAGAAGCACATGTGGAGGCCATTAAAGGAAGATAACTAGAAAAGTGAGCGGGTGATCAGTCAGGTTTTAGCCTTTGATATTGACATTAGGGGACTTTTGACTCTTTATGGACAGGTTTGGGTACTATATGTGGGTGGGGCTCGACGAATATTGATGGAGGAGGCTCATAAGCCAAGATTTTCCATTCATCCAGGGGGTACCAAGATGTATCTTGACCTTAATCATAATTATTGGTAG
This sequence comes from Lactuca sativa, assembly GCF_002870075.4. Classification (NCBI taxonomy): domain Eukaryota; kingdom Viridiplantae; phylum Streptophyta; class Magnoliopsida; order Asterales; family Asteraceae; genus Lactuca; species Lactuca sativa. Next base: position 197,697,972 of record NC_056624.2, read on the forward strand.
TCGTGTATAAAGAGGGATGTGGCCTGGTTTGTAGAGTGATGCTTGACCTACCGGAAGGTCAAGGCCGAGCACCAACGCCCTCACAAAAAGTTGCAGCCTTTGGAGGTTCCACTGTGGAAATGGGAGCAGATCACAATGGATTTTGTTACTAAGTTGCCCAAGACTGCAAAGGGTTTCGATGCTATCTGGGTGATAGTGGATCGTTTGATGAAGAGTGCTCATTTCTTAGCCAAAAGTGAGGGCTCTTCCATGGAGAAGCTAGCTGGGATTTATGTTTGGGGGTGGTGGCTCGGTATGGGTTTTATTGTGTTTGATCGGGATGTTCGTTTTACTTCCAGATTTTGGAAAAGGTTTCGCAAAGAATTGGCCACCCGGTTGCATTTCAGTAGTGCCTATCATGTGTAGACCGACGGGCAGAGTGAGTGGACTATTCAGATGCTCGAGGATATGTTGCGTGCCTGCATCATTGATTTTGGTTGGAGTTGAGACTCCCTTTGATATGCCTTTGATATCTTCCTTTGGCTGAGTTTTCTTACAACAACAACCATCATGCCAACATTGATATGTTTCCCTTTGAGCTTCGATATGGGAGGAGGTTTCGGCCTCCTATTTTTTGGGGTGAGGTCAAATAGAGGGTCATGGGGAGCAACGAGATAGTGCTCAAGACTACCGAGCTTATCCATCAAGTCATACAGAGATTGTTGATTGCCCATAGTCGCCAGAAGAGTGATGCGGATCGACGAGGCTCTGGGATATAGTTTCAAGTTGGAGATTTGGTGCTTCTGAAGGTATCACCCTGGATGGGTGTTATCCAATTTAGGAAGAAGGGAAGGCTAGGCACAGGTTTATTGGCCCTTTCAGAGTGTTTGCCTGCGCGGGCAAGGTGGCTTACCGGTTGGAGCTCCCGAAGAGTTAAGTCATATTCATTATACCTTCCAAGTTTCCCCAATTGAGGAAGTGTATAGCTGATGAGACAACTATAGTTCCTTTGGAGGATATTCAGATCGATGGTCACCTGAATTACATTGAGAGGCTGGTGGCGGTTCTGGATCGGAAAGTGAAAACCTTGAGGAACAAGGTGGTAAACTTGGTTAAAGTTCAATGGCAGCACCTGAGAGGCTTCGAGTGGACATGGGACCCCGAAGAGGAGATGGGGGAGAATTACCCATATCTATTCATAGCGGCTAACTTCGAGGGCGAAGTCTAATTCTAGTGGGGGAGATTTGTAACACCCGTTGCAGGTATTTTTCATTTTCAACCCTTGAAATTCTTTTATTTTTCATATCAAGTCCGTACGCTGGGTGTAATTAAGAAACGTCGGGCATAAGTCAACAAATTTAGGGCGGGCCAAAGTGCGAGTACGCTAGGGGTACAAGGGCATACGTCGAGCATACTCATGTTGTTTCCAAACCCTAATTTCTTGGGTGTGTCCATTATTTAAGCAACATAAACCCCCCTTGGACCTTCTCATGACTAGCCTCCATATCCCCCAAACCCTAAAATCAAACCCTAGTGTGTAAAGGAGAGTTTTGAAGATTAGAAAGTGATTCTTGTGTGTTTGGTGTTAGAAAGATGATCTTTCAAGTGAAGGTGGTGCATTCTAGTTTGTAGATCTAGCAACTTCATTTTCTTATGCATCTTTTCAAGGTATAAAGTTCAAATCTTGGAGCTTGTTTTAATAGATGTTGTTAGTCATGAATTTTTGGTCCCAAAGCTTCGATCTTTGTGAGTGTGGAGTACTCCAGAGCTATTAAGTTGTCCTTTAAGACATTCTAAAGTGTCTTGAGTCATAAAAATGCTAGCTTGGTCATTTCCCTTCTTCCATGCAAGAGTTTTGAACGTTTTTATGAAGCAAAAGTTATGGGTTTTAAGTTTTAGCTCCTTATAGCCATGCAAAGGCTTAAAGTCAGATATTTTAAGGATTAAGATGTTATTTAGGGTCCAGATCTGTGTTTGGAATGGATGTCTTAAGGATTAAGTCATTTTACATGAAGATGGTAAGAACATGCCACATACGTTGAGCATACATCTGGCTACGTCCTCGCGTAGCCAGATACGAGCTCGTCCCCTCCCACCTTGTGTTCAACGCCCCGCGTAGGGTGAGTATGTTGAGCGTACTCGATGGGCGTTGACTTCTGTTGACTTTCGTTGACTTTGACCCCTTGTGCCTTAAATGATTTGTAAGGGGTTTTGTGGGGGGTAAATCGGTATTTTCTATGAGTGTGGTATAGTCTTGATATTGGACTTATTAATGTGTGAGAAATACCCTAATTATTAATTAAGGTAAATCAATGTGTTTATTTAGGTGGAGCCTAGTTCCGACAGTTCGCGTGTGAGTTATAGCAGTCATCAGTGTAGGTGAGTCTCCTCACTTATTCTTAACTGTGTGGTAGAATAGTTGTGTGTGTGTGTGTGTGTATATATATATATATATACACACACACACACACACATTTGATGACCATTTGGGTCTAAGTGCTATTACTGTGTATGTGTTGTTTATATGTGTTGAGACTTCGGGTAGTTTCCAGGGTTGTTGATAACCCACCGGGTGTGTTGTTTGCCCACCGAGACTTCAGGTAGTCTTCAGGGTTGCTGATAACCCACAGTTGTTATATGCTTGTGTTGTATGCGATATTTTAGGGAACTCACTAAGCTTCTTGCTTACAGTTGTTGATATATTTGTTTTAGGTACTTTTGAGAATCGCAGGAAAGAGAAGGTCTGATTGTACACACTCGCTGGGAGATTTTTATTATTGGCTATTATGGGATATTCTGATATTTGGATGCGAAATTGTATTTGGCAATATGAATTTTATGGGAATGTTTTCATGAAAACTGTTTATTTATGGAATTAAAAATGAAAATTTTGATTTGAAAATTTGGATGTTACAATTTGGTATCAGCCCTGGTTTGAGGGATTTGGATGAACTCTAGAGGAATTCCAAACTCAAACTAAGGATCTGAAGATTTTTATAAAACTTTTTAAAGGAACGAAGAATTTTACCGGAGAAAACCCAGTGAAGTAGTCTGTACAACCAACCAGAGCTCGAGCGGTAGTTTCCCAAAATATCCCAAATTATTTTATGAGTAGTGTAGAGTTAATATCATATGGACTATTAGAACTGCATGCTAGTGTTAAGCGAAGGATCTTATAGGAAAGTGTGATAGGGATGGCCTCCATTGTGATGCCTTTAGCCTAGAAGATTGCTTTTGTAAGATTGAACCTATCATTGATAATTTCTTGGTGTATATCGCATAGTTGTACATAGTTAGGGTTTTATAGCCTTAGAATGCTTGATTTAGCCTTTCTTCCCATTCCTTCTTTGGTTGTGGACTTGAGGTGGAATCATTTATGCGACTGTCTATCGAGTCTTGTACTATGTACGATTGGCATGCGTGAATCAAATGGCGAGGATAATAGAGATCTTGTGAGGCGGAGCGGTGCTGGGGGATAGTCTAGAATGAGTACGTAGATGTTTAGTAGTGGTTGTAGGGAGACGACAGTGCGGATGTATAAACGTTCTTGGGAAATAGAGTTCTGGTGACTTAGGGTCTTGAGAAGAAGACTTGAGACAAATACGAGTTGGTGTGGAAAGTAATATTAGGCCCACACTACTGAAAGCACCGGATTCGTATGCGGCTCAAGGAGAAATCTTAGGGGACTAAGGAACTTACAGGAGTGTGGGTGTTTGTGTATGCGTTTTAGCCTTATTCTGATGATTTTCTTATGTGTTTTAGTATGGTGGTTACCCGAGGTTCAGGCTTCGGCGATCCCGAGAGGTCGAGTATCAGTGATGATGAGATTCGTAGGATCGTTGTCGCCGAGGTGGCCGCATCAATAAGAGGGGCTATACTAGAGATGTTTGGGTCTATTAAGACCACGCTGATTTAGACTTTCGACGAGCACTATGCCGCCGCCACTGAGGCTGCTGCCGCCGCAGCCACCGCTGTCGTTGCTGCAACGACACTGTATGGGGCGATTTGTTGTGATACCGGTAATTCAATAACACGAACCCACCAGAGTTTGATGGGACCCAGGACCTGGTTTCCGCGATGAGATGGATTATTGATGTTGAGGGTTGCTTTTACACTTTCTCTTGTCCGGAGAATTTAAGGATTCGTTTCATGTTAAACTTGCTTCTCTTGAGAGCGAAGGATTGGTGGAAATTTGTAACGGCTAACTATACCCTTGCAGAGTGTTTTGTGGTAACTTGGGAGAGATTTACTGAGATTTTCAGAGTTCGCAGTGCTTGAGAGAGAGAGAGAGATAGGTTGGCTTAGGAGTTTCTGTCTCTCAAGCAAAAGACAGAGTCAGTGACTGAGATCACCAGGATGTTTCATGAGAAGGCCTTATTTTTACCCTGAACACGTGTCAAGTGTGAGCCGGTACCTGACTATTCTGAGGAGGGATATCCGTGAGTTCTTGGCGAACACCTCGTATCGGACATTGGCTGAACTGCAGACCAGTGCCTAGAGGAAAGATATCGAGCTGGAGACCCTTGTGAGAGAGGATAGGGAGATTCAGACGAGAGATAGGACACCAATACAGTCGCAACCGAAAACTAAGCGGTCCAAGCCCGCTGACTCGAGAGATGGAGGCCAAAAGGGCCGCACTTACAGCAAGTGCGGCAAGGGACATGGGGGACCATGTCAGTCGGGGACTATTTTGCTACATGTGTGGCAAGGAGGGATATATGGCGAAGGATTGCCCCAAGGGATTTAGGATTTGCTTCAATTGCAACCAAATGAGTCATTTGAGGGCTAAGTGTCCACAACTTGTATCTAGGGCGGTGCAGACTCCGGCCCCCGCGACCCTGCGTATTACTGATGGTCGGCAGGGGAAGGTCGAGACTCCGAGGGCTCGGGGGAGAACATTTTTGTTGACAACAAAGGAGGCCATAGCTAGGGGTGTTCATAGGACGGTTCGGTTCAGATAGTAATAAAATTGTAAACCGTGACCACGGGGCGGGTACCTCATGCGCACTAACCGAAACCGAATCGTATGAAAGCGGGTAACCACAGTTCGGTTCACGGGTGTCCCCGGTAAAATATAAAAAATTAAATTCAATTGAAACTAAAAACTCCATTTTAGTTATCTCTTTCTTAAAATTAGTAAGTCAAAGAGTTTAAAAAAACATAATGAAGTTTAAAAAACGTAATGAAGTTCAAATATTATATATTATAAGTTGTATAATAAATAAATAATAAAAATAACAAGAAAAGCAAATAAATTCAGAATTACAAAATTGGAGTTGTCGATATGGATTTTTGTTTAGGTTATTGGACTCGTAGATCGATGAAAACAATACTAATGAAATAATTATATATATATATATATATATATATATATATATATATATATATATATATACTATCTTATTAAAGAAATCTCACTATTTCTATAAATAGATTCAATATAATAATAATATTTTTTAAGACGTTCAAGTCATTAAGCTTAAAGTACAACCAATCATTAATATAATAATATTATAATATTTATCTTACAAATAATAATGCAATGGTACAAGTATTTGATCCACTAACAAAACCTTTGAGTTAGTATTCCATTACTTTCCAAATTGAATCGTAACCCCTCATTTTCAGCAACTGAATCGGCCAAACACAGGATATACATTTTATATAATCTCCGATCTCAGTTTCAAAATTGAGCTCTATCTCTCCAAACTCTCATCTGCGATCTAAAGCATCGTAGCCTCAACACACTACCTCTGAATCGTCTATTGTTTTGAAAATGAATCGCCATATGTTGTTTGTCCCTTCGTTTCCTTCCCACCTTTAAAACCATAAACCCTAATGTAATTCAGCCTCCACCACATATTACCCCCAAAATCCTATCCATCTCTTTTTAGAACAAGTTCTCCCAATTTCTACCATGACTTTTCTTTCTGTTGTTTGTCGGTCCCGTTCTCAACATAAACCTTCTCTCTGAAATCCATTCCCTCTCTCTATCTCTTGAAAAACCCTTGAAATACCAACATTGGCACAACCGCCTGTCACCAACGAACCACCGGACCACTAAGGCTCTGCAATCGTACCACCACTTCACCACTAAAAACCCTATCCCTAGCCTTGCCTGGAAACCCTAAATGACGACCGCCACTGCCTCCCCTGCTCAATCTACCCATACTCACCTGCCTTACATGTCTTCGTCTTTCCTTTTATTAAAGGATTTTCTAAACTTGTTTGTAGGTTGCAAACCTTTATTTCTTCCTTAATGAAATTTATTTGATTTTCTTTGAAAACGAGTTCCCTCTTTAATTCATTTATTTTGCTACTTCTCGGTTTTGTAATAAATTTAAATAAGATTTTCTTTCCTTGTAAAGTTATAAGTATTCCATTGGAATCTATTCTTTCCATAGGTTTAATTTGGTGTAAAAATGGATTTCCTAGGATTAAATCTTGTGATAGTCCTTTCATCACAATAAAATCATTTTTTAGACATATCCCATTGTTACAAACAAAATCATTTTTTAGTTTATAGAATAATATCATCTTTGTTCCATTAGCTGCGGTGATGTTGTTTTTATACTTGAGTTTATCAAAATATTTAGTTGGAATTAATCCTTCTTTTATACAATTCATATCAGCGCCACTATCTACTAATGCAATTACTTCTAAACTATATTCCTCATTTATAACTAAATTAATCTTAATATACCATTTTTGATAGTTTATTTCTTGAAGAAGGAAGTTATCGAGTTCGGTTTCGTTTTCTATTTCTTTTTCTAAAATTCTAGCTTTAGTAGTTCCTATGTTAATAATTTCTTTTTCCTTTTCCATCTTACTAAGTCTGGTTTTGATTCCTGCCATTTCTTCTTTTAATATATTAATTTCGTATTTCTAAATCATTAATAGTTGGCTCCTAGGTAGGTTGAGTATGAAATCTGTTTAATACTTCATCTAAAGAGTATGAAAATCGTTCTATTTTTTCATTTTCTTCTATTTTTTCATTTTTATTTTCTCCTGATTTTCATATTCAATAAGTCTTTTTAGTGCATTACATTTTTTCTGAGGTTCTTCTATTTGCTCAATTAGATCTAGAATGAATTTTTGTTCATTAGTTATTACATTTATGCTCAAACCATTCATATCTAGAATGGATTTGTAATAATCAATCTTATTACTACATTCTACACACTCATAACTATTATCAGTGTTACTATCTGAACTTTCTGAGATGATATCAAGACTCTCACTATCTGGGTAATCTGTCGAGGATTCATCGTCACTGTTTTCTATTAGCTCACATACTTTTCTTTTGATATCTTCATCAATTTGTAGTTCTTGGATCTTTTTCTTATAATCATTCTTTCTTTTAGACCAACAGTTATTTGCGTAGTGACCTTTTTTACCACAATTGTTACGAACTATATCCTTAAATACCTTTTTAGATTTTCTTCTTTCAAATTTATTAGGTTCTCCTTTAAACCTTTTCCTCTTTTTCCTTTTGTACGTTTTAGTGTTTTCTGTGTATATCTTTTTATTTTTTGTGGGGGCTGGTCTTTTTGGTATATCAAAAGCAAATTGATCACAAAATTGACCCAATTCTTTTCTACTTCTAAGTCCCTGTTTCTTAAGTTGGGCTTTAAGATTTAGATCATTACACAATGACAAGCCTTCACTTGTGCATTCTGATATGATATCACCATATGTATATTGATCATAAGGAATTGTTCCTCCATGACGTGATGAAATTCTATTTCTAATTCTTTCGGCGAAAAGAGGGGGCAAACCGCTGATAAATTTTTCTTTCCATAATGAATTAATAGCATCATTTCGAAGCATGATTTTTGCCAAGAAAACATCTTTATACCATCTAAAATGGGTTAGCGTGGGGCATTTTAGGTTCATTATTAATCCTTTATTTCTTTCTTGATGATTTTGTGGTATTCCTATAACAAAATGACAACCCTTCACTTGTGCATTATGATATGATATCACCATATGTATATTGATCATAAGGAATTGTTCCTCCATGACGTGATGAAATTCTATTTCTAATTCTTTCGGCGAAAAGAGGGGGCAAACCGCTGATAAATTTTTCTTTCCAGAATGAATTATTAGCATCATTTCGAAGCAAAGTAAACATTGAATATATCATTCATAATATTTTGAAATTCTAAAAATATTGATCAACATTTTAAGCATTTGAATATTTTCTTCCAAACTGCCAAACATAATGGGTTAGTTATTTCGGAGAAGAAAATAAAAATTTTCCAGACAAAAGTTCGTTTCCTTGGTCATGAGATTGAAAAAGGAAAATATCTTCCAATTGATAGGTCTATAAACTTTGCAGATAATTTTCCCGACGAAATTAAAGATAAAACTCAATTGCAAAGATTTCTAGGGAGTCTAAATTATATTTCTGACTTTTATAAAGATCTTGCTATAGATAGCGCTCCACTTTATGATCATTTAAAGAAAAACCCTCCTCCTTGGGGACAAGATCATACTAAAGCGGTAAAACTAATTAAGCTTAAAGTAAAAAAGAACTCATGTCTTTCTTTAGCAAATGAAAATTGGAAAAAGGTAGTAGAAACAGATGCTTCTAATATCGGATATGGAGGCATTCTAAAACAAATAAATCCTCACAAAAATAAAGAAGAATTAGTCAGATTTACTTCTGGGAAGTGGAATAATACGCAAAAAAATTATTCCACTATTAAAAAAGAAATGCTCTCTATTGTCAAATGTATTTCTAAATTTCAAGAGGATTTACTAAATCAATAATTTCTATTAAGAATTGATTGCAAATCAGCAAAAGAAGTTATAGATAAAGATGTTAGAAACCTTGTCTCCAAACAAGTTTTTGCTCGTTGGCAAGCAATTTTATCAGTATTTGATTTTAAGATTGAATATATAAAAGGAGAATCAAATTCTCTACCCGATTATTTAACCCGTGAATTTTTACAGGGATCCCAGTCATGCGAGGAGCAAGAAGCACTCGCGGAAGGGCCTCATATAGAGGTATGGGAAGGGGAAGAATGATTCCAACCTTCAATAATACAAATTTTCCAAGAATTCAGGAGAACTCAGAGGGTTCTTCAAAAACTATAAGGGACGTTCTCTTATCCGAAGAACAAAATGAATTTATGAATCAAAAATTTAACATAATGGATGATATCATTGAATTAGAAGAAACTGACTTAAGGTGTCGCGATGAACCTTACAAATTATGTCACAAATATTTTGAGCCCTATTGTTACTTCCCTTTGGAAGGAAGGAAAACTAGAGATTGTTATGAACAAATTTTGAAAATGACAGGATCCGTGATCTTTGATCATAAAATAAAAATTGTCAACAGGGGCCAGGAAACAATTGCCTTCAGCAAGGCAAAAATTGTAAAAATCATGCCCATAAATGAATGGGGTACAAGTCCAAATCAATTAAGGATTGTAACAAGCGAAAATAGCCAAAATCAATGTAGTATTACATATTGGGATTATATTAAAGCATGGAAATATGCTTTTTATCATCAAAATTTAACTAGAAGCCATAGTTGGTTCTTTACGTTTGTTAAAGACTTTGATCTTAATACGGATTTTCCAAATTGGTTCTTATCAACATGGGAGAGACTGTGTCCTCTACAAGAAATTTTCCCAAAAGAACTAAAAAGGGCATTTGAAATATTTTGTAATATTCATCCCCAAATAAAGGGAAAAGATATGTCCTTAGTGTTAAACAAAGCTTTGCTTTTATTTGTATCAAAATATAAGGTGCCATGGATATGGGCCTGGAGATTACATGTTGGACAAAACTATGCTAATATACCCTCCTTGAAAAGAACTTATTGGGTTAAATGGTGGCAAATATTCGACCCCAAAGATATCATTGGTGAAGTTATGGATGCTCTAGCAGAGCCTGACAATAATCAAAAATTAAGGTCTCCTGAGGTGGATACCCAGGCTAATAATGAAGATGAGTTGCTACGATCCATTATACGGAAAAAAATATTAAGAGAAAATCCAATTATTTCCCATGATGAACTAAATAAACTAATCCAAAAATGAGAAAAAATGTTAACAGATTTCTCGTTGGAAGATGATGACAACATGTCCTCACAAGGATATTTCGATAATGAAGATATGGATGGTATTAGTTTAGAAGAACAAGATGATCAACTAATGAATGAAGCTGCAAGTATTCACTCCAAAGAAGGTGCATCGACCAAGAAGAACGAAAAAAGACAAAACCAATAAAAAATCGGATCCAGCCAAAGAAGATGGAATCTCTGCAAATTAAGTGGAATCTCTGCAGTCATTTTTCAGGGAATCTGACTGAAATAATAAAACCAAATGACTTTTCTATCAAAAGAAAACAAAACCATTTTCCAAGACATAATTGATGTTGAAGTCCGGGTTTCAAGTCCGAAGACTGCCTATAAATAGAGCCTTGCTCATTTGAAGAAGGCATCCGCAAAATTCTCATATCTCTCCTTAAATTCCTTTAGTATTGTCTGTGTGTTTGAAGTGTCTGTGTGTTTGGAGTTGTAGAAGTTTTCAATATCATAGAAGTGTGTAAGGATCTCATACCCATGGATCCAAATTGTAAGTTTTCTTTTCTTTGAATTTTGTAATCGTTTATGTACTATGTTTATGTTGTGTTAATAAAGTATTAGTTAATTAAATCATCTGTCTACACTGAAATAAAAAAAAACACTTTTATTTAGTAAGTTTTCTATTTTGGGAAATTCGATCCTAATGCATTTTGGTATCAGAGCCATGTGTGTAGGCTAGAATAGTAACCCCAAGTGTCTCTGAAAGTCAATGGTATTGGGATTCTGTTAATGTAAGGTGTTTAATGACATGCATCTCGTGGATGATTATCATTTGTTATGGTTACGCTCTAGTCGTGGTTGGTATAAGACTTTTTAGGCGAAAATGTCGTTTGTTGCCTGAAAATTCCCATTGACCGAGCATGTTTGTTATACCAAAAAATGATAATCATCCACTCGAGAATAAGACATTGAGCATTAGTAAACCTACCTAGAATACCATACCATTTATGAGTAAGATACACTTGGAGTTCATCCCATAAGGTTTATCTTAACAAGTATTTCTTTTATTTCCCTTTTGTTTGTTTCTTGTAGTTGCTTTACTTTACTAGTTAAAATGATTAAAATATTCAATAATAACAACAATAATAATAATAGGTTAATAAAAATGAATGCAGAATTAGAAAATGATTAGAAAATGAAAAGAATACGTGCATGGAGCATGCCACCCATGCCAATAGAAAAAGTATATAAAATACCAATAATGGATTTCAGATCAAAAAAGATAATTAATTTGGTAGAAAGAACAATACCTATTCGTGAGGGATATGAACAAATTGAATTATTTAATCCTTCTGTCTATAGATTTAAAGATATGTATCAATTTTTACATATAGGATTAGTTCAAGTTAGTTTAAAGTCTTTGACTAGAGAAAGTTTAAATGCTTGTTTGATGGTAGCCTTAAGAGATTGTAGGCATTTAGACTTTGGAGACTCACTACTAGGACTTGTAGAAACGAGTCTTTGCAATGGTCCAGTTTATTTTAATTGTTTCCCAAATTTCCATGTTTCGTTAACAGATCCTCATATATTAAAAACTTTAACCTTAAATATACAAACTAAAGGCTATAATATGATACAAAATAGTGAGCATGTTGCCATTAGTTATAGAGTTTATTACAAAGTTATGAATACATTAAACCCAAAAAATAGGTATCAAAGTATAAAAGGTAGAACAACATTAATAGAGATGGATTCAAATAAATCTAATATGATGACACCAAGGGCAATCTGTTGGGAAAATATCCAGTTACCAGAAAACTGGATTCTAACAGAAGCAACTCTACCACAACCTGTAGAAAATAGACAACTAGATCAAATATTTCAAACTCCAGAAGGAGATGTAGAAATTGTCTTTGCAAATAATGGTAGGAAAACTCAGTTTAAAGTCACTGAATATGACAAAAAATCGGTTTCATTTTTACAAAGGTCTTCATCATGTAATAATATACCTTACAAAAGAAATAAGGAAGAAAACATTATAGATGATAATATACAATTCAGAGGCCTAAAAGACTCTAATCAAAGTATTCCACATAGTATATATGAAGAAAAATCGGAGGGAGGATCCCCGACAACCACAGATATGAATTATGTTGTACAATAAAATAGAGATACATAAAGAATTCATGCAAGACAAATATATGAACTTTAGAACTTGGTTTTTTAACAAGTTTAATAAAGAAGAAATACTAAAAATAAAAGATGAGTTTTATGAATATATTGAAGAAGAAAAACAGATCATACCATTTGCTATATGGTATATAAAATACAAAACAAAACACAGTAGAAATCCAATAATATATCATATAGAAACTTGGGAAACCATAGAAGGTAAAAAAATAAGATATGTGCATCCACCCCCACAACCAATAAAATTAGAAGGTTTTGAGGCATCCCTCTTTGCTAAAACCTTAGATGAAAAAAGAGAAATTTGTTCTAATGATATAAATAAAATCTTTAAGCAAAATAATCATACTAATCTAAGTATTCAAACTCTAGGAAAGCACCTAGAAAGAATAGAACAAAAACTAGATGATCAAACTACTCCAGAAAATGTAGAATACAAAAACCCTACTACTTATGTACCAATAATTAAACCAACAATTCAGTTTAAACCTGGAGATTATAGTCTAGGGAAAAAGAATAGTGAAGACTTTTTAGATATACTTACTGAAAAGTTTAAAAATATGGAAATAGGAAAATTACTAGTAAATGAAAACTATAGTGATTGTGATGAATCAGATATAGAAAAATTAGAAGAATAATTTATGTCTAATACACAAATTAACAAAATACAAGACACAAGACCTCAAATACAGCTAACTGGAGGAAGATACTATTATCCAAGGCCTAGCCCATTAGACTTAACTTATGAAGAAGAAGCTTTGACAGCTCAAGTAAGCTATAATCCCAAAGAAATATATGAATGGAACATAGACGGAATGATAGCATCAGGTTTTATAGGAAGTCTAAAAGGATGGTGGGATAATATCCTTACCACCTCTCAACAAAATGACATATTGTACGCAAAAAAATTAGTTATAAAACAAGAAGGCACGCATTCAATCCAGGTACAAGAAGATGATGCTGTTTATTGTCTAATAAATGCAATAGTAAAACATTTTATAGGAACACCACAAAATCATCAAGAAAGAAATAAAGGATTAATAATGAAAAATGCCCCACGCTAACCCATTTTAGATGGTATAAAGCTGTTTTCTTGGCAAAAATCATGCTTCGAAATGGTGCTAATAATTCATTCTGGAAAGAAAAATTTATCAGCGGTTTGCCCCCTCTTTTCGCCGAAAGAATTAGAAATAGAATTTCATCACGTCATGGAGGAACAATTCCTTATGATCAATATACATATGGTGATATCATATCAGAATGCACAAGTGAAGGCTTGTCATTGTGTAATGATCTAAATCTTAAAGCCTAACTTAAGAAACAGGGACTTAGAAGTAGAAAAGAATTGGCTCAATTTTGTGATCAATTTGCTTTTGATATACCAAAAAGACCAGCCCCCACAAAAAATAAAAAGATATACACAGAAAACACTAAAACGTACAAAAGGAAAAAAGGAAAAGGTTTAAAGGAGAACCTAATAAATTTGAAAGAAGAAAATCTAAAAAGGTATTTAAGGATATAGTTTGTAACAATTGTGGTAAAAAAGGTCACTACGCAAATAACTGTTGGTCTAAAAGAAAGAATGATTATAAGAAAAAGATCCAAGAACTATAAATTGATGAAGATATCAAAAGAAAAGTATGTGAGCTAATAGAAAACAGTGACGATGAATCCTCGACAGATTACCCAGATAGTGAGAGTCTTGATATCATCTCAGAAAGTTCAGATAGTAACACTGATAATAGTTCTGAGTGTGTAGAATGTAGTAATAAGATTGATTATTGTTACTAGAGCATAATCGTCGAGGATAATCATCCACTCAGTCTAAAAGGTCACTACGCGAATCTTAAAGCCCGACTTAAGAAACAGGGACTTAGAAGTAGAAAAGAATTGGGTCAATTTTGTGATTCTATAACGCCCGTAGATCCGGGTTAGTCAATTTAGAGACGATGAGCATAAAAAATGACTTTTTGATGGAAGATTATTTAGAAGGATTAATTTTAACCAAGTTGTAGTATATGTCACAAGGTTTCCGTGCATATAAAGAACGCCAGAAATCCGAGTTATAACGAAGAAGTTATGATGTGTCGAAGTTTCGCGACAAAACCGGCGCGACCCAGCGCGACGTAAATAGTGAATTTAAGGTAGATAGATATCTATCCTTAGTGATCTAAACGAGAGTCGAAGATGTCTTTGATAGTAGTCCAATGATAAAAAGACAGACGAATTGAATATAAACAAATATTTCTTTTGAAAAAGTTTTAAAAAATACACCTTATATTATATGTAGAATTAATTGTTTAATTATTACTATACGTATAAAACTAACACTCGAATTGTTAGGACGTCTCATTTATAAAGTTGATCTATAAGGGATATAATGAATCTGTCTATAAAATAATAGTTAAATGGATATACACTATCACCCACTGCTTTCCTGGAAGAAAATTAAAATAAAAAAAAGTGATATTTTTTAAAATGTTATAAATCAATAGGTTATTTTTGGATCATTTTACGTATAATAAAAGTTAGCAAAATAAATTTTAACTTTTCCAAAACATGCTCGGTCAATGGGAATTTTCAGGCAACAAACGGCATTTTCGCCTAAAAAGCCTTATACCAACCACGACTAGAGCGTAACCATAACAAATGATAATCATCCACGAGATGCATGTCATTAAACACCTTACATTAACAGAATCCCAATACCATTGACTTTTAGAGACACTTGGGGTTACTATTCTAGCCTACACACATGGCTCTGATACCAAAATGCATTAGGATCGAATTTCCCAAAATAGAAAACTTACTAAATAAAAGTGTTTTTTTTTATTTCAGTGTAGACAGATGATTTAATTAACTAATACTTTATTAACACAACATAAACATAGTACATAAACGATTACAAAATTCAAAGAAAAGAAAACTTACAATTTGGATCCATGGGTATGAGATCCTTACACACTTCTATGATATTGAAAACTTCTACAACTCCAAACACACAAACACTTCAAACACACAGACAATACTAAAGGAATTTAAGGAGAGATATGAGAATTTTTCGGATGCCTTCTTCAAATGAGCAAGGCTCTATTTATAGGCAGTCTTCGGACTTGAAACCCGGACTTCAACATCAATTATGTCTTGGAAAATGGTTTTGTTTTCTTTTGATAGAAAAGTCATTTGGTTTTATTATTTCAGTCAGATTCCCTGAAAAATGACTGCAGAGATTCCACTTAATTTGCAGAGATTCCATCTTCTACCAAGGGTAGTATTAGTCCCCATGTACCCCCTATATATACATATTGCATAAAGAGCTTGGTGACAGGAACAACCACTGATTTCCCCGAGGATGCATAATTCCCAACACCATGCCTTGTTCACTCATTATACGCTTCTGGGCACCAAGTGATGGTAGTCCGCCATGGCCTATCTGTTGGAATAGTGTCTAAGGCTGCAACTATATTAGGCAAGTATTTGACCCGGTTGTGCATGGTCCTTTTGGGTTGCCTTCACCATAGCAACTTGATAAGATGATTTATTACGAGAGAGTAAATATTATTAATATATTATGAGAATAATATATTTGTTATTTGATTAATATAAGTCATAGAATTAATTAGAATTAATTTGGTGACTTAAAGAGATTAATTAAATAAAGGGGTATAAACTGTCAATTGTTTGATAGTTAAGCTTTAGACTGTAAATCCATATGGATATGGTAAGGACGAATTCTAAGAGTTTTAGGATAGCTAAAATCGTCCATATAGATATCTAAGGAATGGATTTGGATAGCCTTAAGAGAAGATTATCCAATTAGGGTTTAGGTTGTAACCCTTAAGGAGTCTACAAGTATAAATAGACCCCGTGGCATAAGGAAATCGGTACCTTCTCCAAAAGCAAGAGAACCCTGGCCGATTTCCTCCCCTCTCCTCTCTCCTAAATTATCTTCCTTGCTATTGGTGTTTGTAAGCCATTAGAGGAGTGACATTTGTGACTCTAGAAGCTCCAAGACCTCAAGATCAACAAGGAACTCAAAGGTATGATTCTAGATCTGTTTCAATGCTGTTATTTAATCTAATTAGTCATTAGAAGTCTTGGATTCAAAGCATGTTTAATTAGAAAGCCTAGATCCAAGCATTAGGGTTTTGCATGCGCACATAGGAAAGTTCTTATGGCTAAAACCCATCAGTGGTATCAGAGCCTAGCTTGGTTTTCTTTAAATTGTTGCTTGATTAAATGAAACAAACCTGCAAAATTCGATCTTTAGGTTTCAGAGTCATGGACTCGGCGAGTTCCAAGGTGGACTCGGCGAGTAGGCCTGACTCGGCGAGTCCCCTTGTGCACTCGGCGAGTCCAGGCGTCAGGAATGGCCAGATTCAGGATTTTTTCATAATTATCTTATGGAAACTTACCTTGATCATAATAGATCAATCTAAATCCGATTTTTTGATATATATGACTATTATCTTGATCTAGTTAAAGGTATTTATCAACTAATAAAATATTTAATTTCCTTATATGATAATTAATTAATTATTTTAATTATTTATGTAATTATCTTTCAAAGAAATCTTGAATAAAATCAAATATAGATAATTAGGATATTAATTGTTAATTGGAATTATTTGTTATTTGATCCTCCATGTTTTAAATGTTTAAAACTTGCCCTCAAGTTTTGAAATTTATATTTGTGATTAAAAGTTTTAATTTAGACAACTTGAATTTCAAACCCTAGATTTTAAAAGGTTTTAAAATACAACCCTATACTAATATGATATTACTAGAATAATATATATATGTATAACTAAATGCTAGTCTTACCGTTAGTAGGCCTCATTCACGAAGCCGATCTATAAGGTGGGTATAAGGTTGCGGCCTATAAAATGGCGCTTAATGGGTGTACACTCACACCCACCGCTTGCTTGATTGGTGGAGGGTCGTTAGCCGAACGGGTAGGATAGGGAAACCTCATCCTCTCATTAAAAGTATAATAAGTGATACAAAGTAACTACACATTTTTAAAATTTCCCAATCTTAGTTACTTTAGGAAAAGTGAATTGATGCAATCCCATGAAATTACACCTTGCACCCTTGCTAAGAAGTTAGTGGAGCGTGTGTGGTTTACCGGCACATTAATTGGTTCTAAGCAAAGGTGGCAAAGGGTGATTCATTGTTTATCATAGTTCGATGGAGCGTGTGTGGTTTACCGGCACATCGAATAGGTGATCGTTACAATGAAGGCACCATGTGAATTTGCATGGTAATTCACACCTGCTTTGTGATCCTCGGTATCCCAGTCACAAACAAGAGGGGCATATCGAGATTTAAACATGCCATTGAATAGTTTCAATGAATCTCATCCGAACCTAGGAATTCTCAAAAAACACTTAGGACTAATAGTTTAAGTTTTGTGGTGGAGAATTAGTGAATCGTCATTCACTTACCTTCAATTTATTTGCATGTTAGATTACGGCATCCCTTTTCTAGTATGTAAATGTTATTGTTGGATCCTAGCCCTAATTTTTCTTATTGGGTGATAATTAGGGATTCTTATTCTAATCTATCTTTGTCCTTTCTAATTGTAGATGTCGAACGCAAACAACGTTGTTGCTAGTTCTTTCACGTTGATGAGCCTTTGCCAAAAGGTCACCTTCGATGGAACGAACTTTAGCGAATGGATAAGATACATTCGCACCATTGCTCGCTATGAGGATAAGGAGTATGTCCTCGATGAGAAGCTCGAGAAAATCAACCCCGAAATCGCTACTCCCGCCGAAATCACCGCTTTTGAGACTCATGAGCGATATGCAACGAAGGTACATTGCATCATGATCGCTACCATGAACTCCGAATTCCAAAAGTCCTACGAGGACATGTACCCGTACGAAATGCACCAAGACTTATTGGAGAGATACCACCAAAACGCGAGACAAGAGCGTTATGAGATTTTCACCAACATGATTTCCGCTAAAATGGGTCATGGAGAATCTCTTACCGTGCACCTGCAAAAGATACAAAGGTATGTCGACCGCCTTCGCAAGTTAAATGTTGACTTCGGTGAAGACTTGGCAATCGATATGGTGCTTCACTCTTTGCCTCCGATGTACAACCAATTTAGGATGACCTACCACATGAACAAAGAAGAGGTCACCCTAAGCAAACTCCAAGGTCTCTTGAGGGTCGCTGAGAGCAACTTCAAGGACAAGTCTGTTGCACCTACTCCCAATCCGCCCACTGCTCCTGTCTTGGCTATTGGTCAAGGAAAGGGAAAGAAGAGGAAAGCTTCATCGAAGAACTATCGCAAGGTGAAAGCCCGAGATGGTGCCTCTTCTAGTGGGACCAAAGTTGATCCCGCTAAGCCCTGCTCCAACCCAAAGGAGGCAGAGTGCCACCACTGCCACAAGATAGGACATTGGAAGAGAAGCTGCCCGGATTACCTGCAAGCAATCAAAGAGGGAAAGATCAAGCCATCTTTCGCAGGTATATACACAATCAAATCTAACGATTCTAATCATGCTATTTCTTGGGTTCTTGATACCGGTTGTGGTTATCACATTTGTTCTAATGTGCAGGGACTAAGAAGAAGTAGGGATGTGGAGCAAGGAAGGATCAATCTAATCATGGGGAACAGAAGATCGTCGCCTGTGACCAAGATTGGAGTGTATTCTTTAGTGCTTAGGAATAGTTTCGTTTTAGATTTGAACAATTGTTGCTATTCGCCAGAAATGGCTAGAAACATCATTTCATTTCATGGTTTATATAGACAAGGATTTAGATTTTCTTTTAATAATGAGAATGGTTCTATTTTGGCTTATCTAAATGGTGTCTTTTACTTTGAAGCTATACCATGTAATGGAATATATGAAACTGTTATGATTGTTGATAACTTAGGAAATGATGTTTTAAATATTGATTCTTCCACTAGTATGGATAAAGCATCCTTGTGGCATTGTCGTCTTGGACATGTCAACAAGAAACGCATAGCCCAACTCCAAAAGGATGGAGTGTTGGAGTCATTCGACCTTAGGGAAGATGACACATGCGAGTCTTGTTTGCTTGGAAAGATGACTAAGTCACCCTTCACGAGTACATGTGAAAGGGGCGAGGGTCTATTGGACCTAATACATACCGATGTATGTGGACCGTTTAGATCAACCACGAAGGATGGGAACCGCTTCTTGAATTCCACGATTATCTCAAGGAGTGTGGAATAGTTTCACAATTGACGCCTCCTAGGACACCGCAGTTGAATGGTGTAGCAGAAAGGCGCAATCGAACCTTATTGGATATGGTTCGCTCTATGATGAGTCGTGCTTCACTACCTATCTCTTTTTGGGGGTATGCCTTAGAGACTTCCGCCCATATCCTTAACCGAGTCCCTACTAAGAAGGTTGCCAAAACACCTCACGAGATGTGGACAGGGAAAGCTCCCTCGTTGGCACATATCAAGGTTTGGGGTTGCGAGGCTTTCGTAAGACGAGATACTCACGACAAGCTCGAACCTCGAAGTGAGCGATGTATTTTCATCGGCTACCCGCAGACATCCTTTGGATATCTCTTCTATAGACCGAAGGACAATGTTGTCTTTGTTGCGAGGAGAGGAGTTTTCCGAGAGCGAGAACTCATAAGCCAAGGAGACAGTGGGAGGCAAATCGAACTTGAAGAGATTCAAGAATCGATAGATGAAGGAACCTCTACCGCTGGCACTCAACCCGAGGAGGAAACTCCGGTTGAACCGATTGACGAATCCTTACCTCTTAGACGTTCCGATAGAGTTAGAGTTCATCCCCAGTTTTATGGTTTTCATATTACTACTGAAGGGGACACGTATATTAGTGATGGTACACTAATAAAGCTTGATGAACCTAATAGCTATAAGGAAGCCATGGCAGGCCCGGAGTCTGCAAAGTGGAAAGAGGCAATGGATAGCGAGATCCAATCCATGTATGATAACCAAGTTTGGAATTTGGTTGATTATGTGCCCGGACGTAAGACCGTTGGGTGCAAATGGATCTTCAAGAAGAAGACCGACGTGGATGGAAACGTACACACATATAAAGCGCGATTGGTTGCGAAGGGCTTTACTCAAACTCCCGGAGTTGACTATGATGAGACCTTCTCACCAGTTGCAAAGATTAAATCTATTAGAGTGATGCTAGCTATTGCCGCATTTCATGATTATGAGATTTGGTAAATGGATGTCAAGACCGCTTTCCTTAATGGAAAATTGGTTGAGGATGTTTACATGGCTCAGCCAGAGGGGTTTGTGGATCCGAAGCATCCAAATAGAGTGTGAAAGCTTGAGAAGTCCATTTATGGAATTAAGCAAGCGTCTCGCAGATGGAATCTATGCTTCGATGAGAAAGTCAAAGAGTTTGGATTTGTACGAAGCGAAGATGAGTCTTGTGTATATGTCAAAGCCAGTGGGAGTATAGTAAGCTTCCTCGTTCTATATGTCGATGACATATTACTCATAGGAAACGACATCCCGACTTTGCAGGAAATCAAGTCCTGGCTCGGGAAGTGCTTCGCTATGAAGGACCTCGGAGAGGCTTCTTACATTTTGGGAATAAGGATAGTAAGAGAAAGAAGTAAGAGACTAATTGGACTTAGTCAAAATACTTACTTAGAGAAAGTGCTAAAACGTTTTAGTATGGAAAACTCAAAGAAGGGAGAACTACCGATACAAAGTAATGCCAAATTGAGTAAGACTCAAAGTCCGAGTACCGAAGCTGAGATAGCGGAAATGAGTCGAGTACCATACGCTTCCGCAGTTGGCTCAATCATGTACGTTATGACTTGTACTCGCCCTGATGTAGCCTTCGCTTTGAGCATGGTTAGCAGATATCAAGGGAATCCTGGCAAAGCACATTGGATTGCGGTGAAGAACATCCTTAAGTACCTTCGGAGGACGAAGGAATGGTTCTTAGTCCTCGGAGGGAGTGATGACTTGAAGGTGCGAGGGTATAGTTGATGGGTTTTAGCCATAAGAACTTTCCTATGTGCGCATGCAAAACCCTAATGCTTGGATCTAGGCTTTCTAATAAACATGCTTTGAATCCAAGACTTCTAATTGCTAATTAGGTTAAATAACAACATTGAAACAGATCTAGAATCATACCTTTGAGTTCCTTGTTGATCTTGAGGTCTTGGAGCTTCTAGAGTCACAAATGTCACTCCTCTAATGGCTTACAAACACCAATAGCAATAAGAATGATTTGGGAGAGAGGAGAGGGAGGGATTTCGACCAGAGGTTCCTTACTTTAGGTCAAGTGTCGAATTCCCTATGCCATGGGGTCTATTTATACTTGTAGACTCCTTAAGGGTTACAACCTAAACTCTAATTGGATAATCTTCTCTTAAGGCTATCCAAATCCATTCCTAGATAACCCTTTGGACGATTTGAGCTATCCTAACACTCTTAGAATTCGTCCAAAGCATATCTTAATGGATTTACAGTCTAAAGCTTAACTATCAAACAATTGACAGTTTATACCCCTTTATTTAATTAATCTCTTTAAGTCACCAAATTAATTCTAATTAATTCTATGACTTATATTAATCAAATAACAATATATTATTCCCATAATATATTAATAATATTTACTCTCTCTTAATAAATCATCCTATCAAGTTGCTATGGTGAAGGCAACCCAAAAGGACCATGCACAACCGGATCAAATACTTGCCTAATATAGTTACAGCCTTAGACACTATTCCAACAGTCTCCCACTTGGATAAGTCTAGTAACTATACAAGTACAATTCGGTTTGCAATCGTAGCTCTCAAAGACGCTGTCAACTCTGATCTAATCAATCTTGTCCTTTAGATAAGGGAACGTACAGTCCTCTGTTAGATATCATGCTGACAATCCTATGGAATGGTTAGTCACGCATTTAGGTTTCTCGATCTCTGATTTATTTGACATAGAACTTAATCGAACACATCAATTCAGTTCTGACCGGGCCCGGCACATAAGTCAAATCAAATCATCGAGCGGCCGAGATATCGCTTTTACCTTCTTAGATAAAATTTACAGATAAACTTCGACTTATATGCATTTACTTATTCATTAACCAACAATACACAACAATGCGTTTTATAACACCAAGTTACTGATGCGTTTTCGCATTATCAATGTACAACCAATTAACAAATAACAAACCATATATCTAGGTTTTAAGACTATATGATATTATCGTCTTGCGATCACCCTTTTATATCTTATTCCATAAGGTGATTCCAGCAAGCGCGGGTTTATTCCAATGCTCAAAACTAGTTCATAAGCACTCATGAACGTTGCAGCAACCCTTTGCTATGTGTAACACCATTTAGACATTCTACACACCAATTCATGACAATCTTCATTCATATCTACTTCCAACATATGAACGATTGTGGACCATTTGAACAATTCGATTATTCCTAATAAACTCAATTATTCTGGAAGTCAAAACATGCAAAGTGAAACAATAGCTAAACAATTAACATAAGATAGTAACTTTACTCATAAATAAAACTCCTTTATTTATTCATCAAATGTCAATTATTCATCAAATGTCAATTACATTTATCTATCAGCTACAGTTTCTTGCTTGGAACTCTTCCATGTCACTGCTCCTCCATTTAGGGTAAAGACCCAGCCCGACTGCGAACGGTAGTTGTCCCTGTCGGTCTGAAAGCTGGCGTCACTATACCCTCGCACCTTCAAGTCATCACTCCCTCCGAGGACTAAGAGCCATTCTTTCGTCCTCCGAAGGTACTTAAGGATGTTTTTCACCGCAATCCAATGTGCTTTGCCAGGATTCCCTTGATATCTGCTAACCATGCTCAAAGCGAAGGGTACATCAGGGCGAGTACAAGTCATAACGTACGTGATTGAGCCAACTGCGGAAGCGTATGGTACTCGACTCATTTCCGCTATCTCAGCTTCGGTACTCGGACTTTGAGTCTTACTCAATTTGGCATTACTTTGTATCGGTAGTTCTCCCTTCTTTGAGTTTTCCATACTAAAACGTTTTAGCACTTTCTCTAAGTAAGTATTTTGACTAAGTCCAATTAGTCTCTTACTTCTTTCTCTTACTATCCTTATTCCCAAAATGTAAGAAGCCTCTCCGAGGTCCTTCATAGCGAAGCACTTCCCGAGCCAGGACTTGATTTCCTGCAAAGTCGGGATGTCGTTTCCTATGAGTAATATGTCATCGACATATAGAACGAGGAAGCTTACTATACTCCCACTGGCTTTGACATATACACAAGACTCATCTTCGCTTCGTACAAATCCAAACTCTTTGACTTTCTCATCGAAGCATAGATTCCATCTGCGAGACGCTTGCTTAAGTCCATAAATGGACTTCTCAAGCTTACACACTCTATTCGGACGCTTCGGATCCACAAACCCCTCGGGCTGAGCCATGTAAACATCCTCAGCCAACTTTCCGTTAAGGAAGGCGGTCTTGACATCCATTTGCCAAATCTCATAATCATGAAATGCGGCAATAGCTAGCATCACTCTAATAGATTTAATCTTCGCAACTGGTGAGAAGGTCTCATCATAGTCAACTCCGGGAGTTTGAGTAAAGCCCTTCGCAACCAATCGCGCTTTATATGTGTGTACGTTCCCATCCACGTCGGTCTTCTTCTTGAAGATCCATTTGCACCCAACGGTCTTGCGTCCGGGCACGTGATCAACCAAATTCCAAACTTGGTTATCATACATGGATTGGATCTCGCTATCCATTGCCTCTTTCCACTTTACAGACTCCGGGCCTGCCATGGCTTCCTTATAGCTATTAGGTTCATCAAGGTTTACTAGTGTACCATCACTAATATACGTGTCCCCTTCGGTAGTAATATGAAAGCCATAAAACTGGGGATGAACTCTAACTCTATCGGAACGTCTAAGAGGTAAGGATTCGTCAATCGGTTCAACCGGAGTTTCCTCCTCGGGTTGAGTGCCAGCGGTAGAGGTTCCTTCATCTATCGACTCTTGAATCTCTTCAAGCTCGATTTGCCTCCCACTGTCTCCTTGGCTTATGAGTTCTCGCTCTCGGAAAACTCCTCTCCTCGCAACGAAGACCACATTGTCCTTCGGTCTATAGAAGAGATATCCAAAGGATGTCTGCGGGTAGCCGATGAAAATACATCGCTCACTTCGAGGTTCAAGCTTGTCGTGAGTATCTCGTCTTACGAAAGCCTCGCAACCCCAAACCTTGATATGTGCCAACGAGGGAGCTTTCCCTGTCCACATCTCGTGAGGTGTTTTGGCAACCTTCTTAGTAGGGACTCGGTTAAGGATATGGGCGGCAGTCTCTAAGGCATACCCCCAAAAAGAGATTGGTAGCGAAGCACGACTCATCATAGAGCGAACCATATCCAATAAGGTTCGATTACGCCTTTCTGCCACACCATTCAACTGCGGTGTCCTAGGAGGCGTCAATTGCGAAACTATTCCACACTCCTTGAGATAATCGTGGAATTCAAGACTTAGGTACTCTCCTCCTCGATCGGATCGAAGCATCTTGATTTTCCTGCCCAATTGATTCTCCACTTCATTCTTGAACTCTTTGAACTTTTCAAAGGTGTCTGACTTTTGCTTGATTAAGTAGATATACCCATATCTACTATAGTCATCGGTAAAAGTCACATAGAAGCGGTTCCCATCCTTCGTGGTTGATCTAAACGGTCCACATACATCGGTATGTATTAGGTCCAATAGACCCTCGCCCCTTTCACATGTACTTGTGAAGGGCGACTTAGTCATCTTTCCAAGCAAACAAGACTCGCATGTGTCATCTTCCCTAAGGTCGAATGACTCCAACACTCCATCCTTTTGGAGTTAGGCTATGCGTTTCTTGTTGACATGTCCAAGACGACAATGCCATAAGGATGCTTTATCCATACTAGTGGAAGAATCAATATTCAAAACATCATTTCCTAAGTTATCAACAATCATAACGGTTTCATATATTCCATTACATGGTATAGCTTCAAAGTAAAAGACACCATTTAGATAAGCCAAAATATAACCATTCTCATTATTAAAAGAAAATCTAAATCCTTGTCTATATAAACCATGAAACGAAATGATGTTTCTTGCCATTTCTGGCGAATAGCAACAATTGTTCAAATCTAAAACTAAACTATTTCTAAGCACTAAGGAATACACTCCAATCTTGGTCACAGGCGACGATCTTCTGTTCCCCATGATTAGATTGATCCTTCCTTGCTCCACATCCTTACTTCTTCTTAGTCCCTGCACATTAGAACAAATGTGATAACCACAACCTGTATCAAGAACCCAAGAAATAGCATGATTAGAATCGTTAGATTTGATTGTATATATACCTGCGAAAGATGGCTTGATCTTTCCTTCTTTGATAGCTTGCAGGTAATTCGGGCAGCTTCTCTTCCAATGTCCTATCTTGTGGCAGTGGTGGCACTCTGCCTCCTTCGGGTTAGAGCAGGGCTTGGCGGGATCAACTTTGGTCCCACTAGAAGAGGCACCATCTCGGGCTTTCACCTTGCGATAGTTCTTCGATGAAGCTTTCCTCTTCTTTCCCTTCCGTTGTCCAATAGCCAAGACAGGAGCAACGGGCGGATTGGGAGTAGGTGCAACAGACTTGTCTTTGAAGTTGCTCTCAGCAACCCTCAAGAGACCTTGGAGCTTGCTTAGGGTGACCTCTTCTTTGTTCATGTGGTAGGTCATCCTAAATTGATTGTACATCGGAGGCAAAGAGTGAAGCACCATGTCGATCGCCAAATCCTCACCGAAGTCAACATTTAACTTGCGAAGGCGGTCGACATACCTTTGCATCTTTTGCAAGTGCACGGTAAGAGATTCTCCACGACCCATCTTCGCGGAAATCATGTTAGTGAAAATCTCGTACCTCTCTTGTCTCGCGTTTTGGTGGTACCTCTCCAGTAAGTCTTGGTGCATCTCGTACGGGTACATGTCCTCGTAGGACTTTTGGAATTCGGAGTTGATGGTGGCGATCATGATGCAATGTACCTTCGTTGCATCTCGCTCATGAGTTTCAAAGGCGGTGATTTCGGCTGGAGTAGCGATTTCGGTGTTGATTTGCTCGAGCTTCTCATCAAGGACATACTCTTTGTCCTCATAGCGAGCAATGGTGCGAATGTATCTTATCCATTCGCTAAAGTTCGTTCCATCGAAGGTGACCTTTTGGCAAAGGCTCATCAACGTGAAAGAACTAGCAGCAGCGTTGTTTGCGTTCGACATCTATAATTAGAAAAGGACAAAGATAGATTAGAATAAGAATCCCTAATTATCACCCAATAAGAAAAATTAGGGCTAGGATCCAACAATAACATTTACATATTAGAAAAGGGATGCCGTAATCTAACATGGAAATAAATTGAAGGTAAGTGAATGACGATTCACTAATTCTCCATCACAAAAACCTAAACTATTAGTCCTAAGTGTTTTTGAGAATTCCTAGGTTCGGATGAGATTCATTGAAACTATTCAATGGCATGTTTAAATCTCGATATGCCCCTCTTGTTTGTGACTGGGATGCCGAGGATCACAAAGCGGGTGTGAATTACCATGCAAATTCACATGGTGCCTTCATTGTAACGATCACCTATTCGATGTGCCGGTAAACCACACACGCTCCATCGAACTATGATAAACAATGAATCACCCTTTGCCACCTTCGCTTAGAACCAATTAGTGTGCCGGTAAACCACACACGCTCCACTAACATCTTAGCAAGGTGCAAAGTGTAATTTCATGGGATTGCATCAATTCACTTTTCCTAAAGTAACTAGGATTGGGAAATTTTAAAAATATGTGTAGTTACTTTATATTTCTTATTATACTTTTAATGAGAGGATGAGGTTGCCCTATCCTACCCGTTCGGCTAACGACCCTCCACCAATCAAGCAAGCGGTGGGTGTGAGTGTACACCCATTAAGCGCCATTTTATAGGCCGCAACCTTATATCCACCTTATAGATTGGCTTCGTGAATGAGGCCTACTAACGGTAAGACTAGCATTTAGTTATACATATATATTATACTAGTAATATCATATTGGTATAGGGTTGTATTTTAAAACTTTTAAAATCTAGGGTTTTGAAATTTAAGTTGTCTAAATTAAACTTTTAATCACAAATACAAATTTCAAAACTTGAGGGCAAGTTTTAAACATTTAAAACATGGAGGGTCAAATAACAAATAATTCCAATTAACAATTAATATCCTAATTATCTATATATGATTTATTCAAGATTTCTTTTTAAGATAATTACCAAAATAATTAATTAATTATCATATAAGGAAATTAAATATTTTATTATAAGATAAATATCTTTAATTAGATCAAGATTGCAGTTATATTTATCATAAAAACGAATTAACATTGATCTAATTAGTTTATGGAAAGTTTAGATAAGATAATTACAAAGAAATCCCGAATCTGGTCATTCCTGACGCCTGGACTCGCCGAGTGCACAAGGGGACTCGCCGAGTCAGGCCTACTCGCCGAGTCCACCTTGGGACTCGCCGAGTCAGTGACTCAGAAACTTAAAATCGAATTTTGCAGGTTTGTTTCAGTTAATCAAGCAACAATTTAAAGAAAACCAAGCTAGGCTCTGATACCACTGATGGGTTTTAGCCATAAGAACTTTCCTATGTGCGCATGCAAAACCCTAATGCTTGGATCTAGGCTTTCTAATAAACATGCTTTGAATCCAAGACTTCTAATTGCTAATTAGGTTAAATAACAACATTGAAACAGATCTAGAATCATACCTTTGAGTTCCTTGTTGATCTTGAGGTCTTGGAGCTTCTAGAGTCACAAATGTCACTCCTCTAATGGCTTACAAACACCAATAGCAATAAGAATGATTTGGGAGAGAGGAGAGGGAGGGATTTCGACCAGAGGTTCCTTACTTTAGGTCAAGTGTCGAATTCCCTATGCCATGGGGTCTATTTATACTTGTAGACTCCTTAAGGGTTACAACCTAAACTCTAATTGGATAATCTTCTCTTAAGGCTATCCAAATCCATTCCTAGATAACCCTTTGGACGATTTGAGCTATCCTAACACTCTTAGAATTCGTCCAAAGCATATCTTAATGGATTTACAGTCTAAAGCTTAACTATCAAACAATTGACAGTTTATACCCCTTTATTTAATTAATCTCTTTAAGTCACCAAATTAATTCTAATTAATTCTATGACTTATATTAATCAAATAACAATATATTATTCCCATAATATATTAATAATATTTACTCTCTCTTAATAAATCATCCTATCAAGTTGCTATGGTGAAGGCAACCCAAAAGGACCATGCACAACCGGATCAAATACTTGCCTAATATAGTTACAGCCTTAGACACTATTCCAACAATAGTGACGCCAATTTTCAAACCGACAGGGACAATTACCGTTCGCAGTCGGGCTGGGTCTTTACCCTAAATGGAGGAGCAGTGACATGGAAGAGTTCCAAGCAGGAAACCGTAGCTGATTCAACGTGCGAATCAGAGTACATTGCAGCGAGCGAAGCGTCAAAGGAGGCAAT